>NC_143201.1:16245000-16335000 GCF_051530095.1 Phoenix dactylifera
ATCCAATGCCTGTCTCCATGGTGACTTGGAGAAAGAAGTCTATCTATATGTCTCTCCCTCCGGATATTCATGAAAGAGGGTGCCTCTTGTTTGCCAGCTAAACAAGTCTATTTATGGTCTCAAATAAACTTCAAGGTAATGGTTTTCTAAATCCTCCAAAGCATTGATTGTTACAGGCTTCAAAAAATCGTTTGCTGACTACTCTTCATTTTATCCTATGTAGATGACATAATCATTGCTGGTTATGACATAACTTCAATAAATTAACTCAAGAAATTTCTTCAAAACTAGTTCAATATCAAAGACTTATACATTTTGAAATACGTTCTTGAACGGAGGTGGCTAGATAAAACATAGATATTTTCTTGAAGTAATGAAAAAAAATGCTTTGTAAATTCTTGAGATATTAGATTCTTTGGAAAGAAAACTAGTGATTCTCCTGGGGAACAACATCGCTATATTGATCATTATAGAGTTCTTCTTAATGATCGTTATAATAATTCAGGACCTCACCCAAAATGGCTAGCCGGAAGATATTTTTTGAATTTCTTAGTTCTGTATAAGTACCTAAGATCTTTCCAATGAATAACCGATGTGAAACTAAATGCATGCTTGCATGGATCCTTACATACTCTCCTTGTTTAAGCCTTAACATCCTCGTTAGGCACGTGGTCTAGATCCATTCATATCTAACCACAAACACTATGATTGGCCCATGGTCAGCCTCAATGAACCAATGCTGCAATGTCCCTTAGTCCACATGGGCTATTAGCCGAGTCTGCTCTAATACCATTTGTTCTACAAATACTTTTTATGTCATATCATTTGTTTCTCATTAACTTGATATTCAGATTTTATAGCAATATATTTCAACTTTGGACTAACCAAGATCATAACCCAGTCTAAGACTGCTTAACAAAATTCCATGCATAAGTCCGTGGAGACTATCCCACTCATAAGCTCGTGAAGGCTATCTCATGCGTAAGTTTGTAGAAGCTATCCCACACATAAGCTTGTAGAGCATGTTCCAAGTATAAGCTTGTAGAAGCTATTCCATGACTAGGTTAGTCCAAACTATATCTTATTCGTCTGATTTACATGATACTCTTGTCAAATCAATTTTCACTTATACAGTGCATTTCTCTCAAATTCAAGGTATCTTATTCACATAATTATATTTTCAATATATGATACATATAATAACCATACAAATATATTAATAATAAAAATCATATATAATATATCCTCATATGCCAAATCAAATCCATCGATGCAAATCTCACGATACGAATCCTGCAATATAAACCAATAAATATATAATATGTTTGGTACGCGCAGCAGTGTAATTCGAGTTCTCGTGCTCCGGACCAAGTACAGAAATTCTTATCTCTACCGAAGACTAACTAAACACAGCAATTACTGACCCACTTTACGATATATGAGCTGGGGTGCAAAGTACCCCGATCAGAACCTTCTTGCATAGATGACTTTTCTCCTACCGGCATCCACCAAAGATCCATCATTAGGTCTCCTGAATCCTTTTTACCACTTACCCAGGTTAACTCATGAAACAAAAATCAGACTATGGTACATGTAACACAATAGAAATTAGTGATGATAAAATCCAATGTTGCCCTACAAGGATTAGGAGAGAGCCAACACACTGCGCAACAACAAGCATGATTCAAGATCCTCTTTTACCAAGAGTCAACCAGAGGTCCATTGAGGAGGCCAAGACCCTCCTCTAGGCCTCATAAGACAAGGAGAGGGAGAAGAAAACAAGGAAAGAGAGAGAAATAGGGAGATTAGAGAGAGAAAGAGAGGGATATGCTTTCTCTCTCCTCTTCTTCTTATGCTTTCTTCTATTGAGATCCGAATCCTCAACCTCATGAATAGAGGAAGAACGAGGAGGACTCGGCTGATCAGGGTGGTTTGGTAAGGCGGTGGCCGGTGGCAAAGAACAGCTCGCGACAGACGGTGGGAACGGTCGTGCTCGACCAAAACAAAGAAAGAAAAAAGAAGAGGACAATGCCCTAGTTTCCTCAGTGGTAGCCAAACCAGCTAAAAGAGCGGTGACGGAGGTCGGAAACTCACCGGGGAGGATTGAGGTGAAGAACTTCGGCTAGTGGTGGCAATTTTTGGTGGATCTCGAAGAGAAAAGAAGAGATTGCTTTTGGAACAGGGAGGCAAGCAATTGAGATCTAAAGAGAGAAGGACGGAGGTTCTAGGAGGAGGAGATTGATGAGGGTGGCAAGCTGGCCACCGAAAAGGAAGGAGGAAGGAGGGAGGAGGTGGGAAGGTGAGCGGTGATGGGTCGATCGAGGAGAAGAGAGGTTTAAATAGAAGCTGTGGGAGATGAGGATAAAATCAGATGAACGGCGGCACCGGTCGGTCATTCGCCAATTGTAACAGCACCAAATGGTCGTCGATTGTTCCCCCCAGGCTCAGGAAGTTCGCGTCATTCGCGCCTTCCCCGGCCGCGCCTCAACGGTAGCCATTCGAGTTGCTCGGGTTGGGGATTGCGATCTCCTATTCTAATTTCTTCTTTTTTTTTTTTGACAAGAGCTTAGGCTAGGCCATGCTTGGATCTAGCTGGTCAAGTAGACCGGGCCATCACATTCTTTCCTTCTTAAAAAAGTTTCGTCCTCAAAACTTAGCGCACCTTCATTCTTTAACAAATAAGGATATTCGGTTCTCTTTTACTCCACCATACTTCAGGTAGCAAATACTCTATGACCGCTAAATGATTTCTGATGAAAATATCACTTTGCATCGGGACTAAAAAAATCCAAATTTCAAAATGTCAAGTAGAACTAGAGCAGAACCTCTAGGTCTTCTTATCCTTAATTTATATAGAGTGTACTTACCATAACTAACCCTCAAGCCATTAGTCAAGTTTAAAGTCACTGGTTGATCTCCACAACCTTTCTAGAATCTAAAATATCTAGATTGATCTTCCTTCCAAAAGAATTTATTCCAAATTCAATGTGTTAAAAATCTCTATGCGAATATCACTATGAGTAGAATTAACTCTATTAACCACCCAATCTTTCTTCACCAAGACTCTTAATATCTATTATCAACGCTATATATGATAACTCACGTAAGCATCTATTATAAAAATTTATTACTTTCAAAAAAGTAAAAATAACAGCATAGAATGGCAATAATTGTATACAAATGCTATCTCCAATATCAATCTCCAACTGGTATTTAATGAATTTGTAAGGAAACAAAATATGAAAATATCAACAACATTAAATAAACCCTAAAATATCAATTGGAGAAAAGAAATCAAAATATGATTTAAGCATAAAATTGAAAATCATTCTCACATCACTTTCTTAATTTATATTTGTAGAATTAATATTAATTTGATAAAAGAAATCAAATGCCAATACATAAATATTTCCTTCTCTAGCCTATAATAAATCATTGCCTGTATGTATTTACGTAATGAAATCATAGTAAATCACTAGGTAACATTCATGTTAATCCATGAAAATCATGTTCATGTTTTATAATTGTATATGTATACACTTGAACATTCAATTAGAAAATGAGTGCAGATTTGTATGTTCAACTTAGAATTAAACAAGAAAATGCGTATGCTCAGAAAAAAGAATTAGTAAATAAGGTAAGCATAATTTGAAAGAATGCATGTATGGCACATATAACAACTCTTCACATTATCTACATGCATGACTAGAATCACTTGTTTCCTGTTATTCTTATCATGATTATTGTTGCTCTCAATATCCCATTGTTAAAATTAGTGGATCAACTGATCGATATATTTGTCTTTTGTACATAAAATGCCAATACAAACACTTATATGAAAGCTCATTACTTGTACAAGATTATATTAAATTTATCATTCAAAGTCTTAAAAGCTAGAATAAACTTGCAGTTGGTTCAAAATACGTTCAAAGTTGTCATTCGATTTCCCTACAAGATGAGTATGCATCCCCTCATAGGTGGTCACCACAATCCCTTCATCCTTTGATAGACGTTGAACTTGCTTCTTGACATTGCAACCCTGATATGTGCATCGATAATAGCTTCTGCAACCATAGTATGTAAAATCAATGGGGGATATGTCTATCACCTTGTTACTATAAAAATGTTTATATGTAAGTTCTATTAGGAAATGACTTAGTTCACCAATATATAAAGTAACAAGTAAGATACTCATACATGCATTATTCTCTTACATACTTTGTAAAATTGACTTTTTATAAAGAAAGCTTTTCATTTTTCTTCTATGACATCTATGCAACAGATGGTCTATAAAAGCAAAATATTTGAAATCTTGAGTTTGTTTTGTTGTTATAATTGGACATCTTGGAGCAAATAACACAACATTTAGTTTTATTCACTAGATTATAAAAATTCATATAACAGACATGATCCTAATTGATTACAACCCATTAATTAGGAATTTGAAAATGAATAAAATTGCCATTTTTCTCATCAATGTTATAAAAGCCAAATGGCATATATATACTGCTCACAATAAATATATTTTATCCTTTTTTCTAATATAGCTTTCTATTTAATAGATATGATTACTTATATATCACTCAAGAATAATGGCCTCCTTACAAAAAGTTAGTTTTCTAAGAAAGTTCGTCACTTTTTATGCCCATTTATCTTCATGTATCTTGTTGTGTTAATCATTATGATCTTAATCTTCACCAAAGTTAACTATTTTTTAAGTTCCTATTCACCTAAGCATTCATCTACTCAAGGCTAGTTAATCATGCATGCACGCGATGATGCCATCTCTTTGATAAGCAATATATTCCCTACATAACATGATTTGAGGTGTGAAACTTCTAGGTCATACTAGCTGATAGATAATTAACAACATATCAAAGTTGTAGTAGTCATTTAACAAACATTTCTCAAAGAAGAATAGAATACATAAGCTGGAGATTGAAATGGTGGGTTTCCAGTGATGCACAAAGATAGGGACCAAATTTTCAAATGATGATTCTATGATTAAGTAGCATACGATATGGCTAAGTCATGAAATGGAATTTTATGCAGAATATTGTTCTGGGGTTTTCAATTAGTTTATTGTTTGTCTAAATGTCATTATCCTAGCTGTTAATTAGCAAGTTAAGCAACTTTTTTGATCTAGATTGATGGAATTTTAGTTGTTTCATATGTTATTTTATAGCCTTCAGATAGCCTTTTAGGGTTGGGCGGCCCTTTAGACAAGTTTGTGATTGCCATAGATTATATCTATGAATGAACCAAATTTTTTTAGTTAGTTTTCTAACTCTCATCATCGTCTTCTTAGCTATAACTCTGTCCTCTTTTTGTTGTTCATAATTTTTTTTCTTGTCACTATACTTTCATTGCAACCAACAGCTAGCTTTCCTCTCTGATCTAATCAACTTCTCTAATCCATCAAATCTAACCTAAAAAAGTATTGAAAACCATTCTTTTTACGACTCTTATTTGTTGCAAGTTTTAAGGTATCACTCAACTAGTTAGATTTGTAACAGATCTAGGATTTAGTACCTCCATCCTTGATCCAAAACAATCACCTGACCCATTTTGGACCACTGAGGCTATCTCTGATAGGTCTAGACAAAGTTTAAGAGTAAGACCCACTCCATCCCAGGCTCATTAATAGTTGCGTGGAGCATAACTTTCACACATATTGTTCATTTTAAAACTTTTTTAAAAAAATTGAGGGAACTTTTGATATTTACAAAATGGTGACTTGTCAATAGGCTCGTTAAGCTTTGAATGAGCCCGTGCCGAGGTTGTCAGGCCTCAGCAGTGCACAGTCAAATAAAATTTTATCATTTTTAAATTTTTGACTTTATTATATTTTTATTTTGGGAGGAATTAGACAATGCGATGATGACAGAGGTGATGTAAAAATCAAAATCTAGATCTAGGATGACTTCAGATTTTCTCTGATTATTCATACTCTTGGATCATTGAACCAATCCTAATCGTTGAGTAAGGGGCATACCATCACTAACTGGTGCAATTGTTAACTCGATCGTTCGAAATGATAAAGAGATCGAATTAGCTCAAAGTAGTCCTAGCGGATCAAAATTGGCCCCAACAATAGAGAGGAGAGGAATAAGTCTGAATCCCTCCTTCCTCCATTTTTCTTATCATTTTGATGGCTACAGTAGGGCAAAAATTCATAAAATCATAAAAAATTATGCCAAAATTTTGTGTTTTCACATAATTTCATAATGTTGTATAACTAAGGATGATCTTTATATTGAAAATTTTTTTATGATTTTCATTAATCAAGCAATTTTTTAGATAAAAATATATATTGGATTAAAAATAATAATAAATAAAATAAACTTCAAAAATCTAAAAAAAATGATAACATATGTGGGATATGCATGTTGCTTGCTACATTATTCTGATAGTAATTTATTAAATATGAGTAGGTTATGGCTACCCGAACTCAAGTCAAAGACATTATGTTCGAGCATGTACCACCCTTCACAATCTTAATCAAATTATAGATCATATTTTGCAACCTCAATCTTTCCTAAATAAGAGTGGGACGGCCAACCCAATATCAAATAGAGAACCTCAAATTATCGATGCAGGGTGGGCATAGTTTATGAGTTAGATTGCTAACCAAGGTCCTGACTATAACCAAAATCCTGGTATCCACGAGCAATATCGATACTCCATGAGGAACTAAATGTTGATATGCATTTTATAATATGAATAAATTTGATATATGTATTTTTGAGATCAGAAATATAGATTGCATATGTTTAATTATTACAATTGTATCTATTAAGTAATCATACGGTCTCTCGAGCTGATGTACTCTGCATATGAGTATCAGTATAGTATTGTTCGGTATCATCCTATATTAGTACTTGAGTGGTACGGTATTGGTATGAAACTACGAACCTTGTTCGTACTAATTAGTTACAATTTCAGAAAAAATTTAATGTCTTCAAACTAGAATAAATATTTGGCATGGATTTTTGAACTCGGTCCTCACTAGTATAAACAGAGGTATTGCAATCAGTTTTAGAATTCGATCTATGAAAGTAAAACAATTTGAAACCCTATTTTTGAATTGTTATTGTTTTTTTATTATTTTTAGGTCCAATGAAGCTGATCAGCAGAGTGAAGAAATTGCTTCCTGAGAAACCTAGAGCCATCTTTTTCAAATCCTAGACCTCCACAACTATAAATGTACACTTAAACATTCATTCTTCTTACATTAAACCCTAACGCATGCATTCAGCCTTCATACCTCATGGTCTATATCAGGACTTCAAGTACTTTGAACCCTTCCTAGACTTACAATGAACACCAGAGGATCAAGACGGATATTGAAGACAACCAATGGAGGAGTTGAGTTATGCATGGACAGCATGTTTGGAAGAGGTTTCACGCTGTCATTTGATAATGAAAATAAAATAGATCTTGAAAACAAATTCTAGACTTCGAATACCTTCAACCTAGCCTTTTCAAGAAGACTAGAGGATCAAAATTGATCTTGAAGTCAATAAATTGAGGAGTTGAGTTATGCATGGACAGCATGCCTAGAAAATGTTTCATACCGTAATATGATATATGTTTGGCTCTTGTAAGTAACATCAGCAACATATCATATGAAAAAGATTATACATCATTTTAACAAATAATTTTGCTATTTCTGCACCCTAGCTGATTCCAGACTGACATCCCGTTTTGTTTTTTTAATGTTTTGTAATTTTCGAACCCAATAGCCAAATCCTTGGCAATGTATTTATTGTCCTACATCAACATAAGGAGAAAACCAAAATGTAGCTAGGAGACATCACAAAATTATTTTGTGAGTTCCACCAGCCTTATCGGCAATTAAGGTGATGACGCGCTTCATTCATCCAAAAGCATCTAATACCATTTGAGACACAAAATCCTCCACAGCTTCCAATAAAGTCATGCTCTAAGCCTCCAAACATATAAGAGAAACCACTCTTTGTTATGGAGAAGGCCTTTGCATATAATAGCAATTTGGTCTCTTCTTACTATAGAATAGGATTATTATATTTGCATGGAAACCCTGAAAACCTGTCACCATTTCTCATATGTATGAAGCCCGCATATACAGTATAGGCATTTGCTTTTGATTATAGGACAATGTCATATTAAATCATGTTACTCAATGATCATACTGTCCATACATTATTAGTGTTCAAATGACTTTTAAAATTAGGATAATAATTAAACCATGATATATATACATTGAAATCGATTAAAATTTTTCCCCCCATAAAGATGGCGTGATTTGCATGTGTGTATATCAACTGAAAGGCTGGTCGTTTTTGGTTTCAAACATCTATAAACTTTGTTCTATTTCTACATCAACAGTGTATCTTTTCCTAGTTTTTTTATCGCGAGCTTGTAATTAGTTCTGCTAATTCTTATCTGGTAAATTTCTGCTTATGTTGAATATTAGGTGGGATGCTGGGAAGCCATAGCCTAGATAAAAAAAGGATTTTTTTTTCAAACTTTTATCCAAGTCGTAATTTATCCGAATAAAGGAGATGATCTAAAGCCTTGTTAAAATTTTGAGGCTATAATTGACTAAATGTAACATGATGTCTATTTATTCTTCGTCTTGCTTCAGCATATCAAGCTTTCATTATTGGATGTTAACCCCAAAACACGTTCTTGGGTTTTATAAAATGGCCATGATTAACAGCCTACACTGTTGTAATTAACTTCAAAAATCAAGTGTTAATTATTATATTGAAATATTAAAATAGTTTAAGCTTGCTGTTTAAATAAAAAATATTCGTCATCTTTTGATATTCCACTATGATGGCTAATAAAAAGATGTACTGTTATAGTATAGGTATAATTTAATTTAAACAATTGTTTTTGTAGTTATTAAGATAAAAATTATTGATTATTTACTGTGTCATCTTTAACCAATTACTGATCGTCTCTGCATGAATGGTTCAGATCTTACCCATTAGAAATATTGTTCAAAAGGGATAACCGCTATGCACCAAAGAAAGGGGATAACCCCTATATTTACTTTTTCACAACAAAATAAAGATGGTGTTAGACTAAGTTACCGACTAAACTGTAGTTTAATTTTGGAATCTGAAATAATTGGTTTGGCACTTGGACTAGAGTGGCTATCTTTGCACATGAACAAAAGACGAAATAGCCGTTGTTTGTTCACGGGATAGAAGTTTGACCATCAAAAAGCTTTTAATCTGAATTATCATGTAATTAACTCCAAACTTCCTCATTACTGAAGACTAATAAGCCCCAATAGGGCTGGCTTGTAGCACCACTCATGCCAACGTGCATGACCTTGAAACAACATGGTATCCAGGAGTTGCACCATAGACTTCTGATCCCCTTATATCTATTTGTCCTTTTCTCTTCGGCTGTATCTATTTTTCCTTTAAATCAAGTAGAGAATTTCCATTATCCAGGCTCATACATGATACTAGAATTATGCCTATACAAATATGATCATCGACCAAGGATGAGGTTAAGAGAAGGCGAAGAGAAGAAAAGCAAGGAAGATGGGAGATAGCTAACCAACCTTGGAAATTTGTTATTCTTCACAGCCTTCTGCCCGTACTTCCTCCACCGGTATCCATCATCGAGTATGTCAACCTGGCTCCTTGTTTGGAAAGCATAGCGAGGCGTTCTCACCTTCTTCTCCCTCTTCTTCGTAGCTGGTTTTCGCTCAGCCTCTGACCCAATTAAGATCTCCCTGCGAGGAACCCCATGATCATCTAAGACCTGAGCCTTCGCCGTCTCGTTCCAACCCAAGAGACCACTGGAGTTGTTAGTGTGATGTTTGGTAGAGACTGGTTGGGGAGTGAACGTGTTGGCTGAGAACAGTGTGAGATGGGAAGAAGATGGCTGTAGGGGTATTGGGACACCATATTCTTCCATGTTAGAGAGAGAGAGAGAGAGAGAGAAGAGAGATGGCAGAGAATCTAAGATGCAGGTGCTTTTCTGTGCCTCTGTGGGGTCTTAAATAATGGAAAAGTTGGAGGGCGGCTAATGGCAAGGTGCAGTTTTCTGAAAGATGATCTCCTTAGCATCTGATGGAATGGAGAGGAGTTGAGTCGTGAACGGCACGTAAATTGGTGATAAAGGTATGTGAATCAGCTGATCAGTCTCCAATAGCAAATAGGCTACTATTCTTGCTTTTTCTATTGCTTGGATTTCAAGTTTTCCCGATCCATATTGGGCTTTGTTCAATTTTCTTAAAAGGAAACTATATAGACAGAAAAGTTTGTATACAACTGCTAGCACAATGAAGGCCCTAATCACAAGCCTGTCCTACGCGCGGCAGGTGCTTCGAACGAGTTCTATTTTTCTGAAGGATAATTCGGCTACGGTGATTAGCTGGATCTGCAGGAGCTCGAGTAGTCATAGAGATGCTCATTCCCCGCTCCGCAACATTTATATGATGGTGAAGGAGGGTGTTACATTCTAGACTATGCATGTATATCGTGAGGCCAATGGGGCGGCCGACTGGGTGGCGGCATATATAACGAGCCACTCAAAAGGCACCCTATAGGCTGAGGAGAGAGAGATGTCCGGAGCACTTCGAGACTTTTGTATTCCGATTTTATTGAGTGTATTCGTATCCGTGATATATGAAATGCCCGTTTTAGCAAAAAGAAGAAGAAGAAAAAAAAGAGCCATAATCACGTTAGTTAAATAATTTTCTTGTAATTAAACATGTAATATGTACTAAAGAAAGGTAGTCTGCCTTAGTTGTCCTATCTAACCATTAATTTACCATAAGTCACTATATGATGTGACTAATGATCTTCGTATTATCTTTTTGGCTGCATCTAAATATATATCACTATACATAAAAATTTTTATATCAACCTGGAAGTAACATGCTATTTTGTGGACAACAATTTAGTCAAATAATCACTATCTTCTGTTAATTCCTGTCGTAACAACTAATAAACTAACATTAAAATAAATAATCATTATGAAGGAGGCCCTTGATACGAGGGTTTATAAAGATTTTTTAAGATAACAAAAAGTGTAAAAAAAAATGAGGGGATAAAAAGCAAAAAAAGAAAACAAAAGATAGAATAATTGAAGCAGAAAAAAAAAGGAAATATAAGCCTAAAATGTTGACCAAACGGATATGCTACTCTATATCAATGTTTAAAACAACAGTAGAAAGCACTTTCTGTCAGTGACTACCAGCTACTAGTCTCATCTAGCCCTCAGCAAGAAAGTGTCGGTACCAATGATCTCACAAGCCTTTGAATTTGAATTAGTAGAGATTGCAACATTATGTTTCAAACTAAATACCATATGATGACCAAGATTAGATCATAACTTGGTCTCACCTACATAAAGACCTAGAATTAGTGGAAACCTGGTTGAGTACTAGATCATGGGTAAGATCAAACTCAAGTCTCTCGTGTTATAAGAGACTTTTGCGAACTCAGCTAGTTGGCACCCTCATACATACATAGATACATACGTAGGCATGTACATACATACATGCATGCATACATACGTACGTACCTACGTACACACGCACGCACATACATACATATATACATACATTATGTATGCATGCATGCATGTATGTATGTATGTATGTGCGTATGTATGTATGTATGTGTGTGTTAGTGGACATCTGGTAGGATTGTCCAAAAGCTTGTGTTGCTGAGGTGGTTGATATGATCCTCGCTGATCAGGGTATACACCTAAAATACTTCACTGTTGTTTTTCCTTGCTCTCATATGTTCTTTTAAACAGTTTGGCAATATTATTTTTTGTACCGGCTTCATTTTTACACCCTATCATTAACATATTAGTTTACTTTTTTTATTCAAGATAAGAATCATGGTCTTTGAACTGGTTTGATAATTTACTAGAACAAGTGATGCATGTACATCTCTTCTAGAATTATGTTAACTTACCAAATTGTCATTAAACTGCAAATGGGGAATGCTGCTATTTTGACTTGTATCCTGTAAAACATAGGTCTAAAAAATAGGTTCTATGAAAGTGTTGCAACATATAAGCATTTCTTTTCTTTCTTCCCTACTATTTATATTTATCATTGTAACACTTTAAGGTCTCTGTACATTGGTTAGTGTGGTACAGTTGAGTTCAACTTCTAATTTGATTCAATTGGTGCCCATATATGCTTGCATCTAGCCAATCCATAGTTATCAAATAAATAAAGTGAATATTTGCTTTAACAAATAAAATAACCATCTTCGAGTTTAGCTACTTCGATGCCCAAAAAATATATCTTACTTCTCCATGCTCTTTCATCTCAAAACATACAAACGGCTCACGAATACTAGAAACCTCATCAATATCATCACTAGTGACAATTACAATATCGATATAGAGGAAAATTATCACGACAACCTTACTAACATGTTTCATAAATAAACTAAATAATGTAGAAGATAAAGAATAGCCAAAAAAAATAAGTATTCTACAACTTTTTCATACCATACTCTAGGCACCTACTTAAGACTATACAAATTTTCATAAGTTTGCAAACAAATTAACTCAAGAGGAAAGGAGTCAACAAATCTAGTGGCTGCATCATACAAATCTCCTTGTCAAGAATATCATGTAAGATTGCATTCTTTACATGCATCTATCATAAAGACCTACCTTGCCAACTGCTAGGAAAATAAACACTTCGAATGAAATCAATTTTATGAAGTCTCAGCAAAATCAACTCTATAATTATGCAAACATCTTCTTTAAGGGCCTAGTTTTGTAGCACTCGATAGACTTTTTTTTAATCTGGTATACCCACTTGCAAGAAATTTGAGACACCCTACTAGGCAAAGGAACAAAATCCCATGTCTTCTCATCCTTAAGAGTTAAAATCTCTTCTTTCATGGCATTCTCCTAACATCAATGCTCTTAGTCTCATTATATAAAGTGTGTTCTATCTGCCATGTTCAAGATTTATAGTTTATTATTCAGATTTGTTGCTATAAATTTGGTTTATAGATCATCTCTTGGTTTACATTGTTTATCACTCGTCTCAAATGACCTTTGGCAACAACAGTTGACAAATTATCATGTCTTTCTGTTTATAATGTGTTTTGATATTAAGGAAAAATTAACTACTTCAAACTAATTCGAGGGTCATTACATTAGTTTGATTTGGTTCCAAAGTTAAGTGTTCCTCCTCTTATTCCAAAATTGGTAACCAATTAGGATCCATCTGGGTTGTGGTTGATTGAATCTTGAATTGAACCAACTCAACCAATTTCTCCTAAACTAGATAATGAAATATATTAACATTAAGATATTTATATAAAAAAATAATGTTTGATATCTATTCAATTTTTAATTGTTGCTAAACTGATAATAGAATATAATATGACCACTATAAATTTATAGGATATAGTAGAAGAAAAATACTATAAAACAGTTATTTAGTTAAAGACAAAGTTCCAGAAACTTATGATTCTTATTTTGCTACTAAAATATTTCAGATAATCCTTTTTGTTTTGGTCCTGATCCACTGGATCCTGTTGAATTTGAAAAAGAATAGCATATGATTTTTTGGCAATACTTTTCACCTACTGGATATGGTAGTTTGATTTTCTTTAACAGAATGGAAGTAAACACTTAATTTCCCATCGCGATGGACTGGTTTTGCCCTCCATTACTGGCTTAACTAACAATACCAAATGGTATATGAGATGGCAATGGCTCCTCCTCCTCATCACTTTCTCTTATGAAACCAGGGGTCTATCGTACCTTCGAAATACATGCCACAAATAATGATGGAGAATTTTTATGTAGAGCAAGTTAAATAAAGTTGTAACAAGTGGCGCATTATTGGAGTGGGATATATGGAGGAGGTCTTTTGACACTACCAATGGTATAGATTAGAATCCATTCCTGCATGAATACAAAACACAAAAAGACAATTAAAAATAGTGCTGCTGATGATATCGAACTACAAACCACTCATGGCCACAGTACACAAGCAGAAGTATTTTTTGTAGAGTTTTCTTTTTTAGTTTTATATATGTATACCCTTATAAGTATATGTATACATATAAAAAAATAATTTTAAGGGTATACATATAAAAAATAATTATAAGGGTATAAATATACATAGTAAATCTGAGAGGCTATACATAATTTATAAGCATATCACAAATACTAAAGGTGTACAAGTAATTTTAGATATTTATAAGGATATGGTACATATAGGAAACTCTTTTTTCTAAGAGGTGACAATGTACTCCATCGCATTGGATACCTGATCCGACCCAATCCTCATGGGGCAGGTTTTATGTACCCAATCTGTAGTAGGTCCAACATGAATGTAGGTAATGGTAAAACCCATCATCTAATCCGGATATATGTAACTTTTTCCAAATCTCCTCTCCAAGGCAAAAAAAAAAAAAAAGTGCGCAAAAGAATTGATTTTTTGCAGCTTATTTAGCAATTGAACCAACGATCAATGACTACAAATACATGTTAAACTACCAGCTTATCATGCTAGTTAATTCTTTGATAGTAGTAAAAATGAGTTGAGATCAGATCCTGCATTACCCTAGACTGGAGGGGCAAGGGGCTAGGCTGTATTTGACAAAAGGCTACCTCTGCAAAGATTATTACCTTTGGTTTCTTCTACTAGTAAAAGGAAAGAAAGAAAAAGAAAAAATATTTAATGATGAAAACGATGATGATGCCACCTCTCATCTCGAGCAGGATCAACATAAGCCGCTCTTCTCATCCCCTGGACAACTTAATTATACAAATAGATGCTAGCTCATAGATGTGGAAGCAAGAATTCTGACTTAATTCTCATTTGCAGACCATCCCTTTTCAAAGAAGAAGACTTCCTAGCTTTTTAATGATTATGTAAACCACCTCTCATGTCAATGGCATGTTGGAGTTTTAATTTTTTTTTTAAAAAATAAATTTTCACATCTCCTAAACTTTAGTTGTTTAAAATGTTTTAAAATATTTTTTATGAGACATCTTTTAAAATATGAATCTTCGAAAGAGAACGTTGGTTTCCGAAAAGATAAAATGTTTCTGAAACATTATGGATCTTCGGAACTATCACTTCTTTTTGATCTTCGGATATAGTCTATAAATAGACTTTTCCGAAATTAATCAAAATAAAATTCAATCTCTCTCTCACTTATACTCTATCTTTGGAGAGTTTCTTCCACAAGTAGAAAGTTCTTTCACTCTTCAACTTTTTGCTTTATATCTTTTTTTTTCTAGGCAACAGAAGGAGTCGGCCGGGTCAAGCCTCCCTAGCAATCGTGCTCATTAGAGAATAATCGGGCTGAGCCGGGTTGTTGTACCTTGAGAACGAGATCGTTGCAAATATACACATAGGGGACAAATCACGTTCTTAGGGCAATGTATATCACGCATCTTGATCTAGATAAGCTATTTTCAATCTTCTAAATTTATTTTAGTAAATTATTTTTTTTATAATACTATTATAAAATGATGATATAGTAATTTTTAGCTAAAATATTTTTTAACATGCCATATGTCTATTCTCTTGATGCATGACACAAACTCTTGATGATCCACCCAAGCATTTGCTGGTTGGTAGCATGTGCCTCATTTACTGTATATTCACTCTGACAAGCAAGGATCTCCATCATCATCAAATGCACTCTTCGTTGTCAAATCATACGTACCGCTCCTATCAGACACGATGAGATGGCATGCCTTAGAATTGACCTCCGCCGATGGGGACATATCCACTAATGGGAGGCTGCCAAAAAGGCCGCCTTAAAAATATTTAAATCTTCTTGAAATAGGTACGGCTCAGCCCACGATCAACACAGTGAGTAAATGAAAGCATATGTCCATCTTAGTTGGTGACTAATGCCGACCCTCGTTTATATAAATAGCACGGAGGAAACTCTTTATTTATGTTTTCTCTATGCTTTCTCAAGTCTCCATTGTCTTACCGAGATCTCTGCTTGAATTTAGACATTGAAGGATACCCTGCCGGATAAACTCTGATAAGTGAACTTTCTTTCTTATTTCAGATTGGACATTTTCTTTATCCATGCATAGCCACACCAATCACCCTCCAACTCACCATCTTCTGCTCGAACCAACCTTGCTGATCCAACCAATAACTTCACCGGCCTCACCAGCACTCACCAATCTCCAAACACAACGTGGACGGGCCGGATTTTGGCGGCAACCGGAGATACAGTACAAGTAGCCTATCAACGCTAATATGTTGCGTTGTAGACCATGAAGTGCATCTCTTCTTCAAATAGACACCCTTTTTGTCAGGCTTATTTTCCAACCATGAGGACTGCCTTGACTCACACAGCGCGAGGGGTTGGTGTAACGATTCATGGATGGGTTGGAACATGGAAGGTCAGAATGGCTCTCATATAGAGCAGATCATAGCCAGGCCTCAGGCCTAAACTATGTATATTTTCAGTCGGAATACGGGCCGGGCCTTTTAACATTTGATATATTTGTGTGCAAATCCGGCCAATGATCAGCTCTACTCTCCGGCTAAGAATAGGATCTGGTACACGAAGAAGTCGGTCTAAAGAAGTCGAGACCTTCTCAGCAAGATGCTAGCTCTGTGATTGGTCCAATTGCACTGGCCCCCTAAAACATTTCCTACCGAAGGGGAAGAAAAACAGAAGGTGCAGTATCAGATTCACTCTTTTACACATATCTTTCATAAGATCCTGAATTAAGAACCAACAAAAATCATTATCGGATTAGGCTTTCCCTTTAATAATGAGAACAGAACTACCAAATCTATCTCTGCATTTATATAATTTGCTCAATTGGTTGCATAAAAGTTGATTATGAAATTTTTCACAAAGCAAATCTCAGTTGAAAATTGTATTTCTGTGTCACCAGCCAATTAAAGCTGGACAGCAACAGCTGAACTTGAGCATTATTCCAAAAGTTTGATCAACTCAATTAAACTTTAAATACGTTTTCGCTCTTTAGGAACAGAATAAAAGTGAGACCACATTGACAGGCTTCTATTACATGTATGATCGCATGCGAGGCCTCACAATGGATTGGGCTCCATCGACAAAGATCGTAGTGCCAGTCATGTAGCGGGACTCATCTCCCACCAGGTACAGTACAGTGGAAGCAAGATCATTCTTGGGGTCGAGCCATCTCAGAAGGGGCATCACATCCCTTGTGAACTTCTCTGCCTTCTCCTTCCCCACTGAAAGCGGATACTCATCTCCCAAGTGCAAGCCACGGGCAATTGCGTTGACTCTTATCTTGTACTTGCCAATCTCCATTGCTGATAGCTGTGATGGCAAGAATAGTTTCAGCAATATAAATTACTTCAACTCAATGGAAGGACATAAAACAGAATAGATACTAATATGATCATATTGGGATAACGTATCACATATGATATTGTTGTCGCAATGGCTTTCTTCAAAGGAAGAGTAGGAGAAATTCAGTATGCAATACAAATACACACTATATCTGAGGAAATCAACAGTGAAAGGAATCACCATTACAAAGACCCACATTTTCAATCCATCATTAGCTACAAGGCCTATACCTCATTTGCGCTATCTGGTGCATGAATATAGAACAAGGTGGAGGAAAAGGATTACAACCTGAACACTATTCCGCTCGGAGTTGATTTTCTCATAAAGACCTAGTCTATGATGCTACAGCAGTGGTCTTCGGAATGACGTCGTGATGGAAACAATAACACCAAAGAAAATTCATTCTTTAGAATTATTTTTCCACTCTCAAGTTAAAACCCTAGGGGGCTGGTAAAGGAAGATGCACCACACCAAGATTTACTAATAGCTCTCCTAATCAGGGATGCCAATTATAGGTCACATAGAAAAAAACATCTGTACTTTGGAGTCTGTCCATCAAGTTTCTCTCAACCGCAGCGGTGGAAGAACTGTCAAATTACAAAGCATCTAGTGATCGGTGAAGCAACATGCTTTCTAATTAATTCTTTCTAGCTAACTATTCCTAGATTCCCAATTCATGTATCTTGACTATAGTGCTTGGGAAAAGAGAGGAGCTCCTCTGGTCATATTCTAAGAACAACTAAGTTTTCATTAATTTATGAATGGTGTTGCTGCTGACCAAGAACCTTGTATGGCAGGAAGAAATGAGACAGAAGACAAACTAAGCAATCATAAAACAAGTGCCAACACTGATCACATCAAACTTTTCAAACTTTTTACTTGTGAACTCTTTTCTCTAAATACTGACAAGCTTATATAATTAGAAATTAGTAGTACTCCATGAAGTGCTCCACTTTAATAGCCAAGACATCATGTCACATTTTCTTTAGCCACAGTACAGCACACAAACACAAATCTCCTGCCCAAGTCATCGTATCCACTCCATGCAACTTTGAGATTAAGATTTTAGATAAAGAAATTATCAACATTCAAATATAAATGAAGTATTTTGCTACATATATGCTGCATCCACCTGCTTGACTGATAAATATTCATATAATAGTTAGCGCAATCAGATGCTTGGAAGACATTTCATGCATTTAAAAGCTTGAAGTTTTGCATAGGTGGCCTAATTCATTCTGCAACATAGGATAATCAACAGGTCAGATGTGGATTGTCCATGCTTCAGGGATCACTTTGTCAATTGTGAGCTAATCTATCTTCATGTTTCGAATTGGCTGTCCAAGAGCATTCAAGGGAAATACAATAGGATGTCAAAAACTTGTTAGGATTTATAACTTGGTTTATATGTTCCTCTCTCTGTCCACCATCAAGCTATAAACACACATTTGTATGTACACAAATGCACAAAAAAATAGACGCATATGTACTAGTCAAACTTTGGTTTCTCTGATCTGCAACTGCATGATGATACAGTATGGAAAAACATAAATCTAGGAAAGCAATTGCATAACAGTAGAAGCATCTAGATGCCCACATACTTACCCGAACCAACTGTTGTACAGCAGCCAAACTTGAGCCATATGCAGCAGCACCCGGATACAGTCCTCTTTCCATGCCAATGATCTGCATTAGAAATACGATGGATCCTCCCGATTTGGATTCCTGCATTTGCTTAGCAACAGCCTTTAGCAGAAACCATGGCGCCATAAAATTAATTTTTATTGTTTTCCGATATTCCTGTTCAGTCATATGTAGACATTCTCGCATCTTCCCTGTCCAAATAGTTAGAGGTACAAAACATTAACACATGAGATATATTAACAAAATCTTTTGGTTATGTTAAATAAATCATCTTAAGCACCAAAATGCCAGCATTTTGAAATTCCGATAATGATCATCTTCCATGGAGCAAATAAACCAACTTATAGTAAACTTATGGTCTAGACTGCATCTCTGAAGTGTTAAAATTTAAGATTATTAGTATATAAATCCACCAATTATATGGAGCACTATGACAAAAATCTCATCCTTATTTTTAGCAAGATCTTGAAAAATTCTTATCTAAGCAAAATACTACATGATATAGTTTTAAATATAACTGGTTTTGAAAAGAGGGCCCCACACTAAAGACAACAGATATTTATTGAACAACATCTGTTCTGGAAATAAAGAAAATTTAGTAACATTTTATTCGGAATAAAAAATGATTTTGCATTTTCTTCTTGGGATATGACTCTAGAACCTTCGTTCAGAAAAAAAAATACTAAAAGAAACATTTCTATGAAGCATGCTGGGGGGCTCGACTTCTCAGTGGACAACCATCATCCAGATTAGATATATTGTGTCCCATTTTCATTCCAATTTGATGGTTCCAGTTCAGTAACTTTAGTAGCTAATTTATCTAATGCAAAATAGAGTGTCAAATGTGATCTAGTCCTTGTTGGAAAGTGAAAATAAACAATCCAGCCAGTTCTAAGCATCTAAAAGAGGGATGAAAAGAATAGAGGGATTAATGAAATCCTCAATTGTTCTTTACTAATTTTTCATTCAGTGTTTATTAAGTCTCAGCTAATTTCCCTTCTCTTTTTGGATTTGATCACCTCATCAACTTTCCAGGAAATCAGAAACTTTAACTTCAGATTAGAGGCCTCTTACTTTCACAGATCCAGTAATATTAAATTCATTGCACCTGCATATCCACTAACAAAGTTGCACTGTCTCACTGTTGGATATACACTAGGAGAGCAATAAAGGATGTATTGAAAACAAGGTTCGCCATACTGGTACCGAACCACGTACCAGTGCCGCACTAGTATAGACATACCGAGTGTCGTACGGTACGGTATGCGGTACGTCAGGCGTACCGATACCGGTAATCCGGTACCCACCGGTACAGCATACCATGATTGAAAATCTTTATGTGGATACATGAAATTCAATTGAGATTGCAATAGATCACATAAATAATACTGAAGAACAGAAACACTCTATTGATATTTACTCACAGGTCCTATCAATCAGGTGGAGGGAAGTTCCGAAATCCAAAACCTGCTTATCTGGCCACTGAATATTTGAGATAAATGGGTTTGAAGATCTAAGGTAAGAAATAAAAAGGAGATAAAATTTTCATAGATCCCAAGAGTTTAGATGATACACTCTCAAGGACCTAATCCAAGAGTATCAAACACTTGGTCCTTCTGTGAATTTCACAAGAAAAAGGAAATGGAGAAAAGGTACAACTTGATCTTTAAATTTAAGAAGATTTATTAAGTCAAAAATAAAGAAAAAAATCTGCTCCCATCTTTCCTCATGAGTTTCCTCATTTAATCTTCTTGCCAAAATGCCTGAAAACTGTTGATTTTTGTATTCACATTCAACCATTATACTTAAATTTAGAGTTATGTGTAGCATTAATTTGCCACCAATTTTGTTGCATTAATGGTAAAATTAATTTTGACTTTAAGAACAAAGCAAGAAGATAAAATAGAACATTTGCAAATTGATTAATTTTCAAAGGACTCTCATGAGCACAGAAAAAAGAGAGCAAGATTTGCAGGTTTGCAGAAGAACATGATGCAGATGGCAAGTAGAACATTCACAAGATATGCTCATGTTCACCCATAATCTTTCTAGACAAGTTTTATAAGGCCTTGATCTATCGGCTTGTTAATGTGTTATCTATCAAATATGAGATTTATAATGCTCACTACTCTCACATAACCTTTCATCCTATCATGACAGTATTATGATTAGCAATTCCTCAACTTTGCTTCCCCTCAGAGGATCTTTATCAAGGTTCAAGCAAAATATCAAAGTTTTGCTAAGATCAATGCCAAAAATAATTGTACATAAAATAATGAGCACTAGAGATTTGTTGCTGCCCTAAGTTTTAGAAGATTTTGAAAGAAGACAAATTAGTCCTGACTACTGAGAAACATCATTCCTTTCACCTTGAGTGATTGCTGTCATCTAGCCAAGCAGATTTGTCAGATTTGGAGTTTGGCATGAATTTTGTAAGTCTTTTTCCATTCGAACCACACAAATATAACTGTGTTTTTCTCTTTGGACAAGAATAAGATTCTTAGAAGTTTATTGTGAATACAAGCTACTCATAATACAGGCCTAGCTTGATCAAACAAACCCAGTCTAAAAATATATTACCCATAACTAGTCAAATTTTACTCCAAAATAGCATCCATTCTTATTTCCTATGAGCTTCTGATCATCACCTCTTTGCCCTATCTTTTATTAATTAATCTAGTAATTATGATGTTTCAAGTAAATTTATAAATATTATAAACAAGGTGCATCTGTCGTGAACATTTAGATAGAACATCATTGTAGCTTGTGAGATTTCCTTGCAAGCACATCTTTGTAGCTTGTGCAAACTTTTCTCATATATTGTGCAGTTGGGCTAGAATATTATGGAAAAAAAGTGGTTGGTGAGTAGAAGATGGCTCTTCCGACAATAAGAAACACATAATGTAATCCATGCACGAAGGTCATAGACACAATAATAAGAGTTGTATAGAATTATTATTGTCAAATATTTCTTTCCATTTCCCTACTTAAGCTGAATAATTCCTTTCACCGATCAATTTATTTTAAAATTTACATGACAAATAAAAAAAGAACTTCACCAAATTCCAACAAAGAACACAAGCAAGATTACTTTTTGCCGACTGAAAGAAGCACATCATTTGACTTACCTTCATATGAATAACAATTAACAAAGCCATCTACTCTCCCCAGGAGTTTCCACGCCGTACCCACAGCCTCATCAAAAGCAGCCTCCTTTTCTTCTTCCATATTCAATCCAACCACTTCTAATTGATCGGTTCCCTTCAATAAGCTCGCAATTTCCCCCACCATCTCCCTCAGACGATTCTCATCACCCATCAAAACTAACCTATTAATTACAAAACAGTTCATAAAATCAATAAAAAAACAACTAACTTGAGAAAAGAAGACAGATTGATCTAACCGAATTTAGACAAAAAGGAGAAGCCTTTAACCTTCATCTAATAGAGAATTGGAAAAATCCAACATCAACACTAACAGAGAAAATATAACGAAAAATATAATAAATAAAAAATAAATAAGGATCACCAAGAACAGAACCTGCCTTCGAAAAAGCTCAGTACTCAATGATAGGAAAAGGAAATCCATCAAAAAAAAAAACAACTGAAGGAAAAGAAAAGGAAGCAGAAAATTGAAGGCAAAACAGAGGACATGGAAGCAAATACCTGCAGCCAGAGTTAGCAAGGTAGTAAACAATGCCCTTCGAAATCTCATCTCCATCGGATGTCAGTAGAATCCTTTTCCCGGAGTTCTCCATTTCTTGGATTCTACTAAAATCTACTCAGATTGTAGACACCCACACCTAAAATCAGAGACTCTGAACAGGTTATAACGACGAAAAGGAGGAGGAAGGCTGGTCATAAACAAGGAGGTGACGACGACTCGAGTCTTTTCTTTCTAAGGGCAAGTCAATGGAAACATGTACGCGTGCAACGCGTGAAAGACGCGGCCTTTCAAGAAGCATCGAATGGGAAAAGATATAAAAATTGGTGTGAAAAATGGAAAGCGCCAAAGAAATTGCTTTGAACGATATATAGTGAGGCAGAGAGGGGAGATCGGATGGGACATGGAGAGTAGGCAATTTGGAATCGAGCGATTGGGGTTGGAATTGGGAGAGAGGGATGCGGGCTAAAGAAGCCAATTTGGATTTGGGTTGGGGTTGGGTGGCGGGACCCAAAACAGGATTGGATTTAGCCATTTAGGTATTGGGTGAGTCGCTGCGTGTGGTTTGCATATAATTATGGAGAGAAAGGAATGGCTATCTGGGCAGTGCAGATGGTATAAGATTTAGGGGTAATTAATCACCGGTACATTTATTGACCGGTCTTTAACGTTTAATCCCTATTGACTGGTTGTTTAACAATCAGTCCAGCCATATTTTAATACTTTATTATGAGACGAAAACGCCCCCTAAAAATATTAACATGCCCCTACCCCTTTTGATCTCCCATTCCCAGAAGAAGAAGAAGAGGCAGGGGCAGCCGCCACCGACCACGGCCCGTCCCCGCCCGAGCTCCCTCCTGCGGCCGCCACCAGCCCCGTCTCGCTCCCTCCCGAGCCCCGTCCCGCAGCCCCGCCCCCTCCCATGCCCCTTCCCCTGCTAATCTCTCGTTCTCAGAAGAAAAAGAAGAAGAAAAAGGCCTGGCCGCTGCCGACCACAACTCACCCCCGCCCGAGCTCCCTCCCGCGGCCGCCGCTGGCCCCTGCTCGCCCCCTCCCGAACCCCCTCCCGCGGCCTCGCCCCCTCCCGAGCCCCCTCCCACGGCCCGCCCCCTCCCGAGCTCCCTCCCGCGGCCGCCGCCGATGGCGGCCCCGCCCCCTCCCGCGGCCCCCTCCAACAGCCGCCACGGCCCGGCCCCCCTCCGGCGCCGCTGGCTCGCGGAAGGAGAAGAAAGAAGAAAGAAGAAGAAGAGAAGAAAAAGAAAAGAAAAAAAAAAGAAAAGGAAAGAAAAAGAAGAAAAGAAAAGAAAAAAAAAGAAAGAAAAGAAAAATAAATAAATAAATGCATAAATAAATAAATAAATAAATATAAATGAACAAATAAATAAATAAATAAATATTATATTCTAATAAAATATAATAATTATAAATAAATAAATAAAGCTGCCACGGTCGGGCCCTCTCCCCCGGCCCCCTTCCGGCGCCGCCGGCTCGCGGGAGGAGAAGAAAGAAGAAGAAAGGAAGAAGAGAAAAAAAAAAAGAAAAAGAAGAGAAAAAAAAAGAAAAAGAAGAGAAAAAAAGAAAAAGGAAAAAGGAAAGAAAAAGAAAAAAAGAAAAGAAAAAGGAAGAAAAGGAAAGAAGAAGAAGAAAAAGGAAAGAAAAAGAAGAAAAGGAAAAAAAAAAAGAAAAAAAAAGGAAGAAAAGGAAAGAAAAAGTAGAAAAAGGAAAGAAAAGGAAAGAAAAAGAAGAAAAAGGAAAGAAAAAGAAGAAAATGAAAAAAAAAGAAAAAAAGAAAAGAAAAAAAGAAAAAAGAAAAGAAAAGAAAAGAAAAAAACAGAAGAAAAGGAAAGAAAAAGAAGATTTAAGTATGTGCAGAGAAAATTTAAATGTGTAAAGAGAACACTTAACTGTGCGCATCACACAGTTAAGTGTTCTCTATACACAATTACGTCTTCTCTGCACACATTTAACTATGTGATGCATAAAACACTTAACTGTATGCAGAGAAAATTTAAATGTGTGCATATAAGACTTAATTGTGTATAGAGAATATTTAACTTAACTGTGTGATGTATAGAATACTTAACTGTGTTGAGAGAAGATTTAAGTATGTGCAGAGAAGACTTAAAAGAAAAAAGAAAAAAAAGAAAAAAAAAAGAAAAAGAAAACAGTGAGTAGCAGTTTGGTTAGTAAGCTTGGTACACATGTAATATAGTATGGCACATATTTAAGCAAGCTTAGTACATATTTAATTCTTATTGCTAAGCTTGCTTAAATATGTGTCATACTATATTACATATGTACCAAGCTTACTAACCAACTACCACTCACTGTTTCCTTTTTCTTCTTTTTCTTTCCTTTTCTTCCTTTTTCTTTTAAGTTCTTCCTTTTCGTTCCTTTTTTTCCTTTTCTTTCCTTTTTTTTCTTTCCTTTTTTCCTTTTCTTCTTTTTCTTTCCTTTTTGTTCTTCTCTTTCTTTCCGTTCTCTTCTTTTTCTTTCCTGCTCTGCACACAGTTAAGTATTCTCTGCATCATACAATTAAGTGTGTGCAGAAAAAACTTAATTGTATACAGAGAACACTTAACTGCATGCATTACACAGTTAAGTGTTTTTTTGTATACAATTAAGTCTTCTCTGCACATACTTAAATCTTCTCTGCACACAGTTAAGTGTTCTATGCATTACACAATTAAGTTAAGTATTTTCTGTACATAATTAAGTTTTCTCTGCACACAGTTAAGTGTTCTATATACGCAATTAAGTATTCTCTGCACACATTTAAATGTTCTCTGTACACAGTTAAGTGTTCTATACATCACATAGTTAAGCTAAATATTCTCTGCACACAATTAAGTCTTCTCTGTACACATTTAAATCTTCTCTGCATACAGTTAAGTATTCTATGCATCACACAGTTAAGTGTTCCTTTTCTTTCATTCTTTTATTTTTCTTTCCTCTTTTTTTCTTTTTTTCCTTTTCTTTTTTTCTTTTCTTTTCTTCTTTTTCTTTCCTTTTGCTTTTCTTTTTCTTCTTTTTCCTTTTTCTTTCCTTTTCTTCCTTTTTCTTTTCTTTTTTTTCTTTTCTTCTTTTTCTTTCCTTTTTCTTCTTTTTCTTTCCTTTTTCTTCTTTTTTTCTTTTTCTTTCCTTCTTTTCTTTTTCTTTCATTTTTCTTTTTCTTTCCTTCTCTACACACAGTTAAGTCTTCTCTGCACACACTTAAATCTTCTCTCAACACAGTTAAGTATTCTATACATTACACAATTAAGTTAAATATTCTCTATGCACAATTAAGTCTTATATGTACACATTTAAATTTTCTCTGCATACAGTTAAGTGTTCTATGCATCACACAGTTAGGTATGTGCAGAGAAGACTTAATTGTGTACAGAGAACACTTAACTATGTGCATCACACAGTTAAGTATTCTCTGTACACAATTAAGTCTTCTCTGCACATACTTAAGTCTTCTTTTTCTTTCCTTTTCTTCTGTTTTGTTTTGTTTTGTTTTGTTTTCTTTTTTCTTTTTTTCTTCTTTTCTTTTTTCTTTTTCTTTCCTTTTTCTTTTCTTTTTTTCTTTTCTTTTTTTCTTTTTTTTTCCTTTTCTTCTTTTTCTTTCCTTTTTCTTCTTTTTCTTTCCTTTTCTTTCCTTTTTCTTCTTTTTCTTTCCTTTTCTTCCTTTTTCTTTTCTTTTTTTTCTTTTTTTCCTTTTCTTCTTTTTCTTTCCTTTTTTCTTTTTCTTTCCCTCTCTTCTTTCTCTTTCCTTTTTTTTCTCTTCTTTTTCTTTTTTTTTCTCTTCTTCCTTTCTTCTTCTTTCTTCTCCTCCCACGAGCCGGCGGCGCCGGAAGGGGGCCGGGGGAGAGGGCCCAACCGTGGCGGCCGCAGAAGGGGGCCGCAGGAGAGGGCCCGACCGTGGTGATTTTATTTATTTATTTATAATTATTTTATTTTATTAGAATATATTATTTATTTATTTATTTGTATTTATTTATTTATTTATGCATTTATTTATTTATTTATTTTTCTTTCTTTCTTTTTTTCTTTTCTTTTCTTCTTTTTCTTTCCTTTTCTTTTTTTTTCTTTTCTTTTTCTTCTCTTCTTCCCTTCTTCTTCTTTCTTCTTTCTTCTCCTCTCGTGAGCCGGAGGCACCGGAGGGGGGCCGGGCCGTGGCGGCCGTTGGAGGGCGCCGCGGGAGGGGGCGAAGTCGGGGAGGGGGCTCGGGAGGCGGCGAGCCGGGGCCAGCGGCGGCCACGGGAGGGAGCTCGGGCGGGGGCATGGGAGGGGGCGAGGCCGCGGGAGGGGGCTCGAGAGGGGCCGAGCAGAGGCCGGCGGCGGCCGCGGGAGGGAGCTCAGGCAAGGGCAAGCTGTGGTCGGCGGCGGCCGGGCCTTTTTCTTCTTCTTTTTCTTATGAGAACGGGATATTAGGAGGGGAAGGGCACGGGAGGGGCCGGGGCCGCGGGACGGGGCTCGGGAGGGAGCGAGACGGGGCCGGTGGCGGCCGCGGGAGGGAGCTCGGGCGGGGACGAGCTGTGGTCGGTGGCGGCTGCCCCTGTTTCTTCTTCTTCTGAGAATGGGAGATCAAAAAGGGCAGGGGCATTTTTGGCATTTTTTGAAAAAACAAAAAGGGCTCAAAGACTGGGAATTAAACTTAATAGAGATAATGGACGGAATATTTTAAGACCGGTCAACGGGGACTTTTTGTTATAGCGTGGTCTTTTGGAGGGTGGGGAATTAATTACCCCTAAGATTGGGATTTATCATGCATGATATTTCTTTAGAGTGTTTGTTTTGGAGAAATAAGTGCAAGAGGATATTGACCATGGCGGTGTTTCATCAGTGGAATAAATTGAGCAAATTTAATGTGATATATTATAATAATTGCCTCTCTACCTAAAATATGGATAAGTATGAAAGAACTAGCGCCGGCTTTTTGCCCCGGCCTCATCCCCCCAAGGGAGAAATTATACCGTATATTGCATTCACCATATGGCCTCTTTTTTGTAGTGATGCATTGAGATAAGTGCTTGATAAATAAAGTTTAGAGCGGCATGATTAACTGTATGCATGGCCATATAGTGCATCCAGTGCAGAAGGAACCAGCAGTCATCCATTGAATATTTCTTTTTTCTTGTCCATCGTGATAAAATTGGCATTCTCTATCTATGGTAGACAAGCCCTCATCTCCTAGTGCCCACCTTCTCATGTAAGTAATTGTGCATAATCTTAGAGCTCGTTTGATTCACGCAGAGCATTTTTTCTTATAGGATTATGATTCTTGTAAAGCAGATTCCTGAAAAAAGAATGCCTGAAAAAGTACTTTTAACATGTTTTGTTGACCATGGAAAAGTAACAAATTTCCAGAATACTTATGTTCGGTTGACCATCCATTTTCCTGAAAAAGTTATATGAAATTCCTATTGTACCCTTAATAAAAATTAGATTTTTAATGCTTTGGATCAAATAAAATAACTGAAGGATCTTTTTGAAAAAGAATAAAAATATTTCGATTCCTGGCTCACGGAAAAGTAATTTTTCCATGTTTCTCATTAAAAAGACTTTTCCATGAAATGTAAGAATCATATTCCCACGAAAATACAACTTTCACGTCTGTCACCTTTGAAAACTCCTACCAAATAAGAGGCATCTCTTTACTTTTCCGTTGACTACACTTTTTCTCTTTCTGTTCCTGCGAACCAAACGAGCTCTTAGTGCTTTGTTCTTATTTGATTAATTTAGATAAAAAACCACCTTACTAGCACACGCATCATCTGTTATAATTATTATTAAAAACAGATCCCAACCATAAAAAAGGTTTATTGCCATTTGAAGGGACTAAGGCACTGGGTAATGGCATGCGATGATTGTTAGCGGGCATTGTCATGTTTGGCTAAATGTCATTAAAGCAGCAAAAAGGGCAAAAGTCATACAACCATCATATTCCATTATGCTGTTGCTTATTGATGAATAGGTCTTTTCCTACATATATGCAGCTAAAAGATTTAATACATGAACTTTCCCTACGATCATAGATATCCACCGTTATTTATTGATCGCAAGTATTGCATATACTCAATTCTCATTGTATATCACCTCTACTTGTCGTGAGGTTCATCTTTATGCATGCACATGAACATATCGTTCAAAACTGGAGGTGTCGTTATGATTCATACAAATAACATGAGATATGTTATAGCTTGTTGAGATTACAGCCATCCATCACCACTTCTCATGGAATCAATCTCATGCAACACATGGGCTGAGAACTAGTTTATATATTTATTTATTTATTTATCCACAATCTCTCAATACAATGTAAACTCTTCATGGGTGTCTCGATCCCCTAAAGAAAATTCAAAATTTGCATACACCTACGCTAGCTACTCTATCAGGGAATCTTTTTGCCTTTAATCACTCTAAAATACTCAATCCACGTGCCATGATCCTTTTCTTTATCAGAAAAAAAAAAACAAAAGAAACTGTTTACAGCCAAAAATTTAATTGGCAACCGACCAACTACGGTAAATGTTAAAAAAATATTAGGCCGATCAAGATTTGGCTATTTATGCAAGATACATAAAAGAATCATGTTTGACCACTTGTCATTTAGATAAAAGACTATATTATCACTACAACAAAAGGGAGTTTTGACGACTGTCTTTTCCCAACGCTAGGAAAAAACGTCGGTAAAGTTTGGCTCGGCGCCAACCTTTGCCGACGCTTTTTACTAGCGTCGGTTAATCTCCAGAAACAACGACGCTCTAAAGCGTCGTTAAAACTTTAAGAAATGACGACGCTAAAAAGCGTCGTAAGAAAATATAAACCCCCCAACCGCCCGGCCCCCTCTCCTCATTTTCTATCGCTCGATGCCCTAGCTCCATCGCTCGGCTGACTTCTCACCTTCATCGCCGACTTCCCCGCTGCCGTCGACCTCGCCCTCGTCTGAGGTAAGCCTCCTTCTTCTCCTCGTCCTCCTCCTCCTCCTCCTCCTCCTCTAACTGATCTCACCTCCATCCCTAGCCCCGATTGGCGATCGAAGATTCCGTTTCTCCGCCGCCGTCGACCTCGCCGTCGTCTGAGGTAAGCCTCCTACTCCTCCTCCTCCTCCTCCTCCTCCAACTCTTTTTTTGTTTCATGTCTTTAACGCTCGCCCGGCTCCGTCTCCTCATCCTCTGTCGATCGATGCCCTAGCTGCGCGCCGACATCTCACCTCCATCTCGCGCGCCCTAGCTACTCCGCCGCCGTCGACATCGCCGTCGTCTGAGGTAAGTGATCCTCATACTCTCTGTTAAGCTGCATAACTGCTTGCTGTGAACATATCTAATGAATAAGATGATAATATGAGTATGCATTTAGAATCCTGTAGGAAAATTTGTTCACCAGTTGAGGGTGTATAATTATGTTGTTTTAGGTTTTTTTTTTAATCTGCTGTTTTATCCCTGAAAACAAAAAAAAAAGCCTGATAATAATTATGATGCCTCATGATCTCGTGCACCATTATTACCAGACTATTCAAGAACAGAATATGGGGCCTCTTTGGGATCAGAAGGAGGAGAATCAATTCCATCATGGATGATGTAATTGTGAGAGCCAAACTATGCTGAACAAAGCTGCTCCATTTCTACTCTCAGTCCTCTCTGTAAACAGACCCTTGTCCTTTAAAGATACGAGGGGGTAAACAGACGGTGGTATCTTTAAACTATACAGTGCACAGCTCCCTGACTATGGGGGTAAACAGACGATGCTATCTTCCGCACTGGTTCATGTTTGCATGTGTATCTTTTTGTCTAAATTTTTATACATTTCAATTACTGCCACTATTTCTTTTTCAATTCTTTAAGAGGGTGAATTCTAGTTTACTTGCGTTAATATTGCTTTTTTACTTTGTATACCATGTCTGCTAGTCTGTCATTCGACTCATGGTGGGTCGGTCAGCAGGTGATCATATAAGTCCTCTGCATTTGATATTGCTCATGCAACTGGGATCATACTGATGTAAATTGTTGAACTGTGAACATTGGCTAAATATTACTAGAATTAATTTTCCATGGATAATACAATCTAACCATGTCCTTTTGTTTCAGATTGACTGGGTTCAACCTAAACCATTGTCATTTTGATTAGATTGCATTGCAGAAATAAGTGGTTTTTAGAAACCCTCCTGTGTTCTTCTATTTCCTCTTTGTTCTAATTCTCTCTCCCTCATCGATACTGTCATCCTGGATTCCTCCCTCCTTTGCAGGATCCTAACTCTTTCGTCTCATTTTCATTAGTAGGTACATAAAGAAATAGATTAGGTTTGCAGTGCAGAAATAAACGATTTTAGAAAACCTCTTGTCCTCTTCTATTTCCTCTTTTCTTCTAATTCATCCTCCTCAGTGCTCTCATCCAGGATCCCTCCCTTCTTTGTAGGCTCCTAATTCTTTTGTCAACCACCGACTCTCAAAAAGAGCTCATTTTTTTCACTGTATAGTGCGGAAGATAGCATCGTCTGTTTACCCCCATATGGAGGTGAATTTTTCTTTTATGCGAAAGATACAACCCTTGTCCTTTAAAGAGATACCAGCCTAATCTAATAAGGCTAGCAAAATAACACTAGATTGCTCGAAGAGCAACTCTAATGTAGATAAGTTTTTTCCCTATGTTAAGGGTATAATAATTTTTCATACTCTTCTTTCTGTACCATGATTTCATATTGGTGATTCATACTCTAATTTTGTTTATTATTTTTTTATTTTAGTTGCAGTTCAATCAGTATTTTAATAGAATGGACAAAAATTGGATAAATAAGTCGAGATCCGGTGCCGAATATTTGAATGGAGTTCAGAATTTCGTTAAATTTGCTTTTGAGAAATCTGAAATAAATGGGAATATTTTTTGTCCATGTCAAAAATGTGTAAATTGTTTTGCTATCGCTCCACAAACTGTTAAAAAACATTTGGTATGGAATGGTTTTCTGAAGGGTTATACAGAATGGATATTTCATGGAAAGACTAAATTGTCGTCTTCATCTGACGAACCCTTAATTATAGAACACAATGCTAGTATTGGATTTAGTAGCACAGACAGAAATCCTTTTGTAGAAGATGATATGAGGAGCTTACTCAGAGATGCTCTTGAACATAATATTAGAAATTTAACAGATTTTAGTGGAGAGCAAGAAGGAGCTCCAATAGGTGATGAGCATACCGTTACTGAATCTATACATGTTGAGGAACCTATAAACTCTGAAGATAACACAACTCGGTATCATAACTTGCTGAAAGATTGTGATAAATAACTATATCCGGGTTGTAAGAATTTTACGAAGATTTCTTTTATGGTGCATTTATTCCATTTGAAATATTTGAATGGATGGTCTGGAAAGTCTTTTACTATGCTTCTTCAATTATTAAAAGATGCATTTTCAGAAGGTGTTATTTTGCCATCAACTTCTTATGAAGCCAGAAAACTAGTAAAAGACTTGAATCTTGGATATGAGAAGATACACAGTTGTCCAAATGACTGTATTTTATACCGTGGTGAAAATATTAATGAAGATTCGTGCCGAACATGTGGATCTTCACGATGGAAAAAACAAAATGAAGATGAGCATGATTTGTCGAATGAAATGGATGCTAAACAGTCTAAAAAAATTCCGGCTAAAGTTTTGAGGTATTTTCCTCTCATACCTAGATTGAAAAGGATGTATGCATCATCAAAGACGGCTTCCTTAATAAGATGGCATGATGAAGGACGTACAATGGATGGAATGTTAAGACATCCAGCGGATAGTTTAGCATAGAAAGCATTTGATGATAGGCATCACGAATTTGCTTCTGATGTTCGCAGTGTTAGGCTGGGTTTGGCAACTGATGGATTTAATCCATTTCGAACGATGAGTTCTACATACAGCACTTGGCCAGTTGTTTTGGTTCCATATAATTTGCCACCATGGATGTGTATGAAACAGTCTTCACTTATTCTGTCAGTGGTTATTCCCCGTGATAAGAGCCCAGGTAGTGATATAGATATTTTTCTGCAGCCTTTAATAGATGAATTGAAAAAGTTATGGCAGGGTATTGATGCATTTGATGCTTTCACTGGCCGAACATTCAAATTGCATGCAGCTCTTATCTGGACAATCAATGATTTTCCTGCATATGCTAATTTATCCGGTTGGAGCACTAAGGGGCGTATTGCATGCCCTTCTTGTGGAGATTCAACTCATTCATATTGGTTAAAACATGGAGGAAAATTCTGTTATATGGGTCATCTTTGATGGTTAGAAGCAAACCATCCATTTCGACATCAGAATAATCAGTTTGATGGCACCATAGAGTTGCGATCTACACCTATTCCGCCAACTGGAACTGAAGTTCTTAAACAAACTCATGGCACTAACTATATACCTGGTAAGATATCCAACAATTCAAAGAAGCGGGGAAGGGGGGATGTTGGCAGCTCAATGACACAGGTTTTTGAAGACGCTGACAACTTCGATAATGATGATAGCGTTTATGGACAGAAAAATGACGATGGCACAAACTCGGTATCTACACAGAAGCAGTTATGGAAAAAAAGAAGCATTTTTTTTGAATTACCTTATTGGGAGTATAATCTTCTTCGACATAATCTTGATGTCATGCATATAGAAAAGAATGTTTGTGATAACTTGATTGGAACAATGTTAAATCTTGAAGGAAAGACTAAAGACAACTTGAAAGCGCATCTTGATTTGAAAGACATGGGCATAAGACAAAAGCTTCATCCGAAAGAACAACCCAATGATAAATATTTTATACCTCCTGCATGTTATACAATGTCTACTCCAGAGAAAGATCTTTTTTTAACGGTTTTGAAAAATATGAAGGTTCCAGATGGATATACATCGAATATTTCAAGATGCATTAATCTTAAAGAGCGAAAACTTTCGAATCTTAAAAGTCACGATGGCCATATTTTGATGCAAGATATCTTTCCATTGGCTTTAAGATCATCGACACAGAAACAAGTTCTTGCAATTGTGTCTCAGTTATCATCCTTCTTTAAAACATTATGTTCCAAAGTTCTTGATCCCAAGGAGCTTGATCAATTGGAGTCTAATGTTGCACTAACACTATGCCATATGGAGAAGATCTTTCCTCCTAGGTTTTTTACTACTATGGTTCATCTACTCATTCACTTGGTTGGGGAAGCTAAACTTGGTGGACCGGTTCACTGTCATTGGATGTATCCTATTAAGAGGTGATATTCTTAAACTCGAATGTCCATATTTATTATTAATATATATATGTATCCTATTATCTTCCTCAATGTTGATGTTGAGCATTTAAATTTTTTGTTGAAGGTATCTTGTGCGCTTAAAGGAATATGTACGCAATCGAGCCTATCCCGAGGGATCGATTGCGGAGGAATATATTGCTGATGAGTGTTTGACATTTTGCTCGAGATACCTTGAAGGAGTTGAAACTGCTTTTAATCGACCACAAAGGAATTACGATATTATACATAATGCAGAGGAGTACAAGTTCTCATCTGGTGGAAGATTTGTGGGGAAAGCTAAAAGTACTGTAGTTCATCACAAATTATTGGCACAGGCACATCGTTATGTCTTACTTCACAGTGACTTAATATCCGAGTATCGCAGGTCAGTATGGTTATAAGAAATCACAATTTACTGTCATATCAGATATAATATTCAAAATAAATAATTTTTTTATCGTGCAGAAAATTTTTAGTGGCTCAGCGAAGCGCCAACAATAACATTCATCCTACCCCAAGGATTGAGCAAAGATGGTTGGTTGAGTTATTTCCTGAATGGTTATTAAAACAGGTTAGACGTTGAATCCTATTAGGTCTTTTATTATATTCTACGATCGGAACTTTGTAAAATTAATTATTATCTGACTTAAATTTTTTAGGTACCGACCATGATGGAGAGACATTGTTCCAATGAATTAATAGTCCTTGCTCGAGGTCCGAACAATATTGTCAACAGATATGATGGGTTCATTATAAATGGTTTTAAATTTCATACAAAAAAACATGAAAAATTTAGAAAAATCCAAAATAGTGGAGTTATGGTTTAGGCAGACGGAAAAATTTATTATGGTGTCCTAACAGATGTTTATGAGTTGGATTATTACGGAAACTTTAAGGTAGTATTATTTCGATGTAATTGGGTGGATATAAACTCATCTAGAGGTTTGAAGCAAGATATAAATGGCTTCACACTAGTAAATTTTTCAAGGTTGATACATACTGGTGTGCTATTGAAAGATGACCCATTTATTTTTTTTATCTCAAGCTCAACAAGTGTTCTTCGTGCAAGACTCTAAAGATAAAGATTGGTCTGTTGTTATTAAGACTAAACCTAGGAACTTGTATGATATGGGAAAAGGGTTAGCAGAGGAGGATGATAAGACTTATACTCAGTGTATGCCTTTTAATGTTCCGCCAATTGATGAACTGAATTCTACTAGTTTGGTTAGGATGGATGTTGAATGAGAGCTGGCTAGTTTCTTAATGGTAAGTAAAACATTAGTTTTATGCATTAAATTATTTTGCAATTTATAAATTATTTCTATATTTTTAATATTTAACTAATATTGACTCTTTTTTGTGCATACTAGATTACAATATGCCGCGAGGAAAACGTTTCAGAGATATTGAGTTTCAGCACACATCCGTGGGACCAAAGACTCATATACAAAACTTAACAAACAATTGCCATTCTTTTTGATCAAAAGTCCAATTTTGATCTTCAAAAAGAACAACTTTTATTATATTTTTTTCATATGAGTGAGGATGGTAGTATTCCTTAAACCCACTTGTTACGAGATATCTATTTTGGCGAGGTGTCTGTTTGACAAAGGAGGCAATTTTAGTGGCTTAAGTACAATCTTAGAGTGGGATAATTCTTACTCTTGCAAATTTGCCTTTATATTTTACTAATGGCATTTACATAGGCTTCAGCTTTTGTCATGTATCTTTGCTGTTGTGTGTTTATTCCGGATTTTCAGATATCGTAACTTTTTTGCTTATATTGTTGATTGAGTTCTTTATTATGTGTGACTGCAAGTACAGGCAACCTAACAAATGACAAGGAGAGCTCTTTCCTACATCATTCTTTATCACGTATTGTCAATTTATGCTTCTGGTGGCTTCACATGTTTATCTTTCATTGATGTTTTGCTTTTTTTCTTTTTTCTCCTTTCCACATATAAGTTTATGTCTCTTATTTTCTTATCATCAAATAATATTCGCAGAACACCTCCTTGTTAAATGGCATTCCTATTGTTTACATCAAGATTCTTGTACCTTTCGAAGATTAAAATCTGTTGCTTTAAGAGCTAATATTTGGACCAGCTTAGATGATCATGTATTGTAGCAATGTGATGTTACTGACTTCTTCCCTCCATAGCTTAGACTTATACCTTGCTTCTTCTCTATTTATGTGCATGTTCTCTATTCATGATCATTTTTTTGATTAATGAAGCATAAAAACCATCTTACTTTATCTCAGTGGAATTTAGTTTACATACATCACTTTGCTAGGCAATTAGACAAACAGAGGTTTATTACATGACTATGACATAGGGACTTTTGGATGGCTGATTTCCTTTTGAAGTGCAAGACCGAGGGCTGCTGTAGTTACACAATCCTGAGTTCTTAGGGATGCCTGGTTCTTTGTGAATGTGACTGCCAGTTTCCGTGAAGGTTGAGGATAATGCATCAAATGCTTCTCTCAATCTGGTGGCTTTTATTTCTTTACAGTTTCCGTGAAGGTTGAGGATACATGGCGAGGTGTCTGTTTGACAAAGGAGGCAATTTTAGTGGCTTAAGTACAATCTTAGAGTGGGATAATTCTTACTCTTGCAAATTTGCCTTTATATTTTACTAATGGCATTTACATAGGCTTCAGCTTTTGTCATGTATCTTTGCTGTTGTGTGTTTATTCCGGATTTTCAGATATCGTAACTTTTTTGCTTATATTGTTGATTGAGTTCTTTATTATGTGTGACTGCAAGTACAGGCAACCTAACAAATGACAAGGAGAGCTCTTTCCTACATCATTCTTTATCACGTATTGTCAATTTATGCTTCTGGTGGCTTCACATGTTTATCTTTCATTGATGTTTTGCTTTTTTTCTTTTTTCTCCTTTCCACATATAAGTTTATGTCTCTTATTTTCTTATCATCAAATAATATTCGCAGAACACCTCCTTGTTAAATGGCATTCCTATTGTTTACATCAAGATTCTTGTACCTTTCGAAGATTAAAATCTGTTGCTTTAAGAGCTAATATTTGGACCAGCTTAGATGATCATGTATTGTAGCAATGTGATGTTACTGACTTCTTCCCTCCATAGCTTAGACTTATACCTTGCTTCTTCTCTATTTATGTGCATGTTCTCTATTCATGATCATTTTTTTGATTAATGAAGCATAAAAACCATCTTACTTTATCTCAGTGGAATTTAGTTTACATACATCACTTTGCTAGGCAATTAGACAAACAGAGGTTTATTACATGACTATGACATAGGGACTTTTGGATGGCTGATTTCCTTTTGAAGTGCAAGACCGAGGGTTGCTGTAGTTACACAATCCTGAGTTCTTAGGGATGCCTGGTTCTTTGTGAATGTGACTGCCAGTTTCCGTGAAGGTTGAGGATAATGCATCAAATGCTTCTCTCAATCTGGTGGCTTTTATTTCTTTACAGCTCTACACTTCATCTCTACTTATCCATGCGGGAGATATCTCATGGACATGTAATGGGGGTTCCAACAGTGCCATAAACTTGTTTAGTATTGACAAATGTGATAAATGCAATTGCAATTAAAGAAAGGGAGGTTTGTGATGATATGTGAGATGAAGAAGAAACAAATGAAACATGTGATATTTATTAATTGTGAGAGAATAAGGGGTTTGGTGCGGGAATACAATATAGTTGAGAAGACTATCTTAAATATCTCAATTCAGAAGAGGATGGTGGCAGTTATAAGAATATTAAAAATAATGTACTTTTAATATTTTGACTAATATTGATTCTTTTTTGTGCATACTAGATTATAATATGCCGCGAGGAAAACGTTTCAGAGATATTGAGTTTCAGCACACATCCGTGGGATCTACTTCTGATCGTTCCCAGCAGCCCGATGAGCCCCATACTCAGTCCGGGTCCCAGTCTGAGCACGCCCCACCTGCAGATCGTCCAGACACGGATGACGTGGACGTCCTGGGTAATTTGATTTATAGTTTTTATATTAATTTCTCTTACAATCTAACTATTTTAAATCATTTACCTTTAATAGACTTGTTATTTTATAGATAGACTGGGGAGAGTGAGGAGAACACGAGGGCCCACTCGAGCACGGGACGTATGGAGCCTACCTGAGGATGAGAAGATTGTCATCCATTGCAACGAATTGTGGCAGCCTATCAAGAATGCTGCAAGTATTTTATCCACTTTTTTAGGATCAGTTGCGCGGAAGGGACAATTGTGTCCGCTCAACTATACGAAATGGAATGAAATGCTTCCTTCGTATAAGATTGAGCTTCTTAGAGTTATTGAGATAAAGAATTGAAGTTGCTTACTATCTTCAATTATTTTTTTGATTTAATATTAATATAATATTTTTGACTTTAATGTAGAAAAAGTTTGTCCTTCCTGCAAATAGCCATGATTGGGTGCTGAAGTCCGTCAACCGCAAATGGAAAGAATATAAGGCAAAGCTAAAGGCGGATTGGAAGCACGACGGCATGACTGAAGAGGAGGTGGCCCGTGTTTGTCCTCCAGATGTAATTTCTCATCAGTGGAGGGAGCTTGTCCACTACTGGTTTTCCGAGAGAGCTCAGGTTGTGTATATTTTTTCAATACCTTATATTGTATTTAATATTATTATAGATTAGAAATTTATACATTGTATAAATTACATTGTTTATTGTTTTTCGGATAAGACATATTCCAATATTGGTAGAGCTGCTCGAGCGTCGCAGACTGTTCCTCACACTTCAGGCTCCATGAGTTATGCGAGGCATAGAGCTGAATTCGTAAGTTTTTTTGAAACTCTTTAAATTAATCTTAAATTATTCTATCATATAGCATGTATACTCGTGAAATATACTTTTTGTTGTAGATGGATGATAATGGGAGGGAGCCTGGTAGGGTGGAGTTTTATAAGATGACTCACACCCACCGAAATGGCAGCTTTGTCCGGGAGGAGTCAAGAGATATAGTTGTATGTATTCATCTTTGACTTGTGCTGTATTTTTTTTTGGTTCTATTATTAGCATACATTAATTTGATTTTTTTTTGGAGAGATATAGGATAGGGCAACAAATCTTATTTCAGAGCGCGTCGGGGGGTCATCATCATCCGACGCGAACAATCATATTGAAGCTCAAGTGCTTGCTGAATTGATGGGCCCAGAGCGTTATGGTCGAGTGCGGGGTTACGGCGTTGGAGTTATCCCCACTCAGTTGTCTTCAGTGGGCACATATACAAGAAATGCTAGAGAAGGTAGTAACACTGCAGAAGTTCGTCATCTTCAAGCAACTATTGAAGAAATGAAGCAAAACCAAGCAAATTTGCAGTCTCAGCTTATGAATATTTCATCCATGTTACAACGATTTCTACCTTCTCAGGTAAATAACTATATATATTTCAATACTTTACATATTATCAATTATGATATATGAGTTAATGTATCACATTATTCCTAACTTCTAAGGTTTCTCTTTTTTTTTTTTTGTAGATTCCTGATTCTTCAAACGCTTGTAGAGATGATGATGATGGAGCTGAATCCCGTCCCTGATGCATTCTAGATTATCTTTTATGAGTTTGATATGTATATGTTTTTTATTTTTCAGAGTACATTGTAATTTGAAGTCTATTAAGCAAATTTTTAATCAAATATGACAATATTCATATTTCGAATGATCTGAGTGTTTGTGTCAATGTATCAATTTAATACAGGTTTATTTTGTTATAATGACTATTTTGTAATGTGCGTTTTATAATATGAATTCGTGTTTTTATTTTTTAAAAAAAAAAAATAATTCCCGACGCTTTTAAGCGTCTGGCACGCTTGTGCCGATGCTAAGAAGCATCGAAAACTTACGACACTTTTAAGCATCGGGAAAAGACATCGCAAAACAGCACTGGCATAAGGATCTACCGACGCTCAAAAGCGTCGACATGTTACGACGCTAAAAAGCGTCGGCGAAAATCAGGACGTAAACCGTGAGAATTTCATACCGTCGGGTTATTGCCGACGCAAATATCTGTTTTTGCCGACGCTATGTACGCGTCGGTATATCCCTGTTTTTGCCGACGCTTTCATCATGCGTCGGCAAAAAATTTTGCCACTCTGGTATCGCCGACGCTTACGCGACGCTTTAGATTGCGTCGGCGGTACTTTAGCCGACGCTTATAAGCGTCGCTATAGGTCAAAAAAAGCACCGGGATAGCTCAGTTTTCCAGTAGTGTATGATAGGTAATTGCTGGAGGTAACTTCCTAAAGAAAGTTTTTAAGACAATAAGGAGTTATTAATACATGTAACCATTAGCAAGGAGAAAGTTATCCTAACAGAATCACCAAAAGAGGTAGTTATTGCTGGAAGTAACCATCATTTTGCGTCATAAAGAAGGAATGACAGCTTCATTCACTCTCTCACACCCTGCATATATGGATGCTTGACTATTCTGATATTGGACAATGCCTCTTCGCTTCTCCTATGTATCATGATGTGCATAGAGAGGATTCTGTATCCATGACCTCCAAGTTTCTCAAACACAGTATCACATTCCACCTTGGAGAAGATCTACCAAGCTTCAAGTTCTAAATCCTAGACCCTTCTTGGTTTATCCAATTCTCTAGCATGAGAACCATTTCACTCTACAGAATACATATTGGCATACTCGATTATATTATTCTATGTAATCAATCTCTTTATTGTTATTTCTCTAGCTGTAAGTTATTACTTTCTCTTAGTGCTTTATTTCTTTGTAAAATTCACATGCTACTAAAATATTTAAGTCCTTTTACTAAGGCCCCAAATCTGCTTTTACTTCATCAATTATATCTGTCTAATTGATATTATCAATTTGAATTACCTCCAACCATCGATCCATAGCTTTGTGTTTTCATAAAATATTTTTGGAATTCATGGCCGGACCTAATAAGATAGAATGCCACAAAAAAAATCTAGGGTGAAACTTGCCGGGAGATTGATTGCATGAAAAATTTTAATATTATAATCAATGAACATGAAGATCATCCTTAGTATGATGAAATTATGTTGTTAAAGAAAAATGATGGAAAAAAACTATTGATGCTCATAAAGAATCCAAATAAGTTGTCAAGGCGAAGAAATAGCTGAAATTTTTCAACAAGGTCGCACGTCAGTCAAAGAGACAACAAATGGTGACAACAAGATGACTAATATATTCTATAGTGAGTTTTCATTTTATAAAATTCGCAAATGTACACTTTAAGAGAGGATTTGACTGCTCATGCAACCTTTCATGTGCCCTTTCAATATTAAACTCAAAGGGCACTACTACAATTAGCTTACAAAAGACAATTATTTGGTCACTCAAAGGATGTCATCAGTTCATTTAAGCATCAACCATATATATAGATTAGCAAGTTTCATGTACTCTTTTGATTTTAAATTCAGGAGAGATTGTCACAATTAGCTTACAAATGCTAATCAGTTGGATGTTAACATAGTCGAGGGCACCATCTGAATTGGTTAGAAGAAGCCAATAAAAATTAATTGTTGCATAAAAACTATGAAAGATTTTAAATTGACCAGTAATATCATTAATATACATGATGGATAAGAATGATCATTGTCAATAAGTGTGATCGATCTGCTCAAACCATGACTAGTATCATGGTCGACATGTATATTCGACCAATTCAAAAATATGGCAATAATTATAGTCAACAAGTATGATTGACCTATTCAACAATATGGCCTTTATCATGCTTGATGAGTATGGCCGATTTATTCCAAACAATGGCCATTATTATGACCGATCAGCATGTTGATCTACTCAAACTATGGTCACTATCATGATCGATAATGATCATGATATTCAATTTATGGCTATTAGCGTGATTGATAAGCAGGATTAAACCCATTCAAGCCTATGGCACATATGATGTTTGGTCGACTTCAAAAGTGCAGTCTAGCTATATCATAGCTAATATGCATTGTCTACGGGTCAAATGTTATGATCATGTGCTTTAGTCAAAATGACTGATCAATTAGTAGCCTGTTGTTATGCTTGACCTAGCATCTCTTATATTTGAACTTATGTATAGCAAGCTCAATGAGTATCCAATTTAATTGATCCACAAAAGGCAATGTTTCCATCTAAAAATTAACCGGTCATCAACAACTCTTTGGCCGATCAAGATGGTTAATCATTTATGCATGACGCTCCAAGGAACCACGTTTGGGCCGTATTTGGGAGGACAGAGGTACTTAGTCAAAATGTTTCATAAACAGAGAAAGAATGCTTTGCTCTCTCACTCTCTCACATACTTTACACATTTAAACATTTGACCATCTCAATATTGGACAAGACTTCTATGTCTCTCTTATATGCTTGATGAGCGTGGAGAGGATTCTACATCCATAATTCTGGTCCAAAGTTCTCAAATACGACATCCTATTTCACTCTAAAATAGATTGACCGAGCATTAGGAGGGTTCTGCATCCTACTTTTATTAATTCATCCTAGTCTCTAGCGACAATTCCACTCTAAAGAGCATATATCCATGCACTCAATTGTATTTCTCCAATGCAATCCACCTCTTTGTTGGTTTTCCATTTATGAGTTATTATTTGTCCTTAGTACATTTTTTTCTTTGTAATATTCACATCCTATTAAAAAGTTTAAATTCTTCTACTACAACATTGAACCTGCTTTCCTTATTAACCAAATCTATCTAATCAATATATCAATATTGTGACCCTCAACGTACAGATTTGTATTTTAAGAAAATATTTTTGGCATGCCTAATAGGACCTAGCAGGATAGAATGCCAAAGAAAAGCTCTACAATAGTAAACCAGCCGAATTTTCTGAAGGAATGATACAATGAAAAATATTGACAACCAGCTGAATATTCTGAAGGAATGATAGCATGAAAAATATTGACGTCACAGTCAATGAATATTCAAATCATCCTTAGCAGCACAAATTTATATTTTTAGAGAAAAATGGTAAGCAAGAAACTTTTGATGCAAAAATCTCAAACCAGTCCTTAAGGCTAAAAAGTAGCCGAAATTTCTCAACAAGATTGTAAAAGGTCAAAGGGACAAGAAGTAGAGACCATGGGATGGCCAATGTGTCCCATAGCAAGATTTCATTTCATGAAATTGACCATGTCTACATTTTAAGAGATGATTTGGTAGCTCATACAGGCTATGAAGTGCTAATATTGTGTGCCCTTGCAATCTTAAACTCGGAGGGCTTCATTACAATTGGCTTACAGAAGTCAATCAATTGGTCACTCAAAGAATATAGTCAATTTATCTAAAGATAAATCATGCATGCAAGTTATCAAGTGACTATTTCATGGGCCCTTTTAATTTTAAACCTAAGGGTATCATCATAATTGGCTTAGAGAACCCAATTAGATAGATATCAAAATACTTGAGGGGAACAGGAGGAATACAACTTTTGTGATCTGCAAGGACATCAAGGATTGCGGAGTTTCTTACTCTGTCTTACACAATTCCCATAAGAAATTCGTTTTGTCATTAGCTGGTGAAAAGTTAAAACGAAGCTGGGATGAGTACCGACATACATTGAACTTTCCATGTTTCAAAATGCAATGCAAGCCAAAACCGCAAGCCTTCTGGTACTTCAATCTACGGTCCCTCTTAGAAAGCTGGTCATCCCAAAAATGCATGATTTCTTTCTGCCCTTTGTTAATGCAATTGAGTTAACAGTGCAATCAAATTATTTGTGCCATTCTCTAATGCTTAAATGTTAAAAAATTAATAAAAGATCCGTGTGATGACTATATACATACCACACAGATTGTGAATATCTTTTCACTTTTTTAAGTGTCACAAATATTAGTGTATTCTTCAACATGGCCATTGGCTGCACCATCTGTATTAGAACTCATTCGCTGCAAGAAAACAAAACAAAAAAAGACGAGTGAAAAACCAGATATCAAAATATAAGTTCAATGCAGTAACGTTATAGTGCTGATGATGATATGGAACTAGAAACCAGTTATGGCCACAATACACGAGCATGAAGCAACATAACCAGTGCAATTTAGTTAAGATAATAACAAACACTTAAAATAAACAGATAAATAATGTGCACATGACAGGTAACTTTATGAAAAAAAATTACTATATTCCAGTAAAAATGTTAAAATAGTTGAATTACTTATCTGAAAACACATTAATTCTTTTTGGAAACCACTTTTTTAAAATCCATCCAGAGAGCTTACAAAAAATAATGCCTATTGTAACTACTTTAATAAACCAAAGTATGGTTTAGAATATCTAATGCCTCCCAAATGCTCAATTCCACCTTGTGACTAGTGTTCCAAGAAGAATGAAGATTCAAGTTATCGCTTTGAACTCCAACTCATTGTCATCTTCAAATTTTGCCACAAGGTGTTTCAGCCTTTCAGGATTTCACTCCCATACAAAACTAAAAGACCGCTAAATTACACATTCTAATTCCTTCCTAGCTGCTTCCATCCATTTGAAAAGAGCATCCCCCCCACCACCATTCTTTTTACCCCGCTCTTCCTTGCAAATCAAATGTATTCACTATCACATTTATTGCACCCTAAACTTATTCACTATCACATTTATTGCACCCCAAATAGACAATGAAGGACATGCGAGATGATAGAAGCCTGAATATGCAAGAGGAAGTGACTGGCCAAGCAATTTAACAAATTAGCAAGGTGATGGGAGTGCTCCAATTCCTCATCCACCTATATTAAATTGATTCTAGTAACATGCACCTAAGTTTCCCATATTGCCTTGAGAATTTACTTTCATTTCTTAGAGAATGGTACATATACTTTGGCTACTGCTAAAATATCAGAAGCAACATTTGTTGGAAATTCTCTCTTTCATTGTTCTCCATCTCTTCCATTAGACAACCTATTGATTTTTCCCTGAAAACATCAGAACCAAAAGCATAAGCCTTCTCTCAGCTACTTAAATTCAAAATACTACTGGGATTGGCTGGTCCATATGGAAGTTCATCCATCAAATTCCACTTATGTATAATCAGCAATGTAGAAAGGGCAGTCAGCACTCACCTAATGAATACACAACCATAACATAATCTCGTGTCTAAACACAATTCTGAAAATTTATATTGCATTAGCATATGTCAGATATCCTACAACAATTTAAGAAGTAACAACCAAACAGGACAATAAATGTAACAAGAGAGAGAAGCTCTATAATGAGAATTCAAATCCAACATACAAGTTGTGTGCATCTGTCCAGTCAAATAAATGAAAAGAAGCGGCATCCATAAATTTCTGATGGCACATATATGCTAAGCAAGTTGAGAAAAGGTTACTGTGAGAATTAAACGAGTATCAGCATACAAAGATTCCACATAATACGTTTATGAGCATGGAGCAACCATTCCAGTTCTCAAACTGCTATAAATCAATTGGCATAGAAAAGTAGGGAGGAAAATGTACTTAGCATTGCTAATGAGAATACGAAATTTTAATGCATTGATGAGGAAGTGGTTTCTGCAACATGCTAAAAGCCTAGGTCACTAAAATTCAGGACTGAAAAGGAACAAAACTTAAAATATTGGAATTACCATTCGTTTGCTTATATATGGTTGTATTTTGAGTGGTGATTCAGACTGGTTCTCATTCTTGAAGAATTTTCGTTTCTCTATCTCAAATTCTTTTCTAGACTCCTTTCTGGTACCTTTTTGCCAAACTCTACCAAAATTGGGTAGCCAGTTAGCATCCCAACTTTTTGCAACAACTTCCCCTCGCTTCTCCATCTCAAGTTCAATTCTTCTTTTTTCTGCCCATGCTGCTCCCACACGTTTAGGATTCAATTTTCGTGACTTCCCTAACTTCTTATCCATGTGTAACCCTTTGTATGTGAGACTTTTTTCATGTTCTTCACTTGTTTCAAACCAGGGAGGTGGAGCACCAGTATGCACATTTGCTTGACAGCCTCCAGAAGGAAAAGATACTTGAGTCAAAGTCTGCAATACTAATTACAGGAAAAAATGGAAGACATGTCATTGTCAGCACAGATTCACAAAAATTATATAGTCGTCCATCTACTATTGGTAAGAAAAACAAAAAAAATGAAAGTTAAATGAAGATTCTGAATATGGAATACCCCCAGTGCAGTCCCCTCTGAAATCTGATCTTTGATCCTGATGTACAAACGACAATGTTAATAGTTTGCTATAGTACATAAAGAAGCTGGAACACTACAAAATGCATCAAAATATAACTGAAAAATAAATGGCAGAAAGTGAATATAAGGCTGAATCTTCACTAAGATAACAGATACGTAAAATTCAATTGCTAACAAGGGTTATTTTTATGCTTCAAATTTTGCACAAGTTAATTATTAAAATAGTGGAGTCAAAGGTCAACAAAATTCTGCTCCATGTAAAAATGTAGGTTTTCCATGTACTCTTTAGAGAGGTTTAAGTGTCCTTTGAACTGACCTCTCTTAACACAGGTAGTTTGCTGGATGTTCGCTTCTCTCTCCCCGCCCCCCCCGCGTCGTCTCCCTCAGAGTTCTTTTCCTACTGCCCAAAGGGATCCGAAGCCATTCCAGAAGCTTCGGGTCCTTCTATATCCTCCTTCTGGGGCGAGCAGGCCGACCCCCTCAGCAATTGGCCCATTTTCACGTGGGATTAAGTGGTTCTTTTGGCCCATTGCTTCGCGGGCCCGGATCAGGATCCAAAGTTCAGCCGTCTTCCAGCAGCAGCCTCCACAACTCGTCGGATTCCAGTTCTGCGCTCTGCACTCTGACATCCAAACTCTTCCACTAACTCAGATCTGTAAGAAAAGGTTGTATCTTTCATTTAAATAATTTTTCAGTCTTTCCCTATAAACTAGTTCATCTTTAGATTGCTATTGCTTTTACTTCATGTTGTCGGCTTGAGATAGGACCTTAATTTTATAAGAACCTGTGCCACTTGAAAACACATATTGAGCCTTACAAATTATTTTTTCAAATCCTCAAAAGGCAACTAGGAAATTTTACATAAATCTGGTGAAACCCTAATCAATTTGAAGGACCCCACTTTCATTAGATTAACCTGCGAAGATTTTGCATGACCCAGGTCAAGGTTGGCAACACCTAAAGTCCTGATATTTAGTTATCACCTGTGCTAATTAGAAAGTAACCGAGACTCTGTCATAAGTCTTTTATTCAAGATTGTTGATTTTATTCTGAATGTTATTTTTATCTAAGATTTTCGTATTCTAGAGCATGACAACTCGCGGTGGTACATCCTGCTCATATTAGATGTCTACCAACCCAAACCAACAGGTGTTAGATGCCATTGCGGCATTAGAAACCAGATTAGGGACAAGAATTACTGACCTTGAGACTAGGCTGAACACTCGCTTGACTTAGGCTAAAAATTCAATCACCAACCTCCAAGTTACTCACAACGATGGAGAGTCTGAACTTGGTGAGTTTGAATCGCCCCACCCCAGAGGCCTTGGGCAACAATACCAGAGGGACTATCTAAGAGCGCGTAAGACACCAGATGAGCAATGTAATGCGCAATATTAAGATCGATGCACCAAGTTATGATGGTCGTCTCGACCCAAAAGTCTTCATTGACTGGCTCGCTGATATGGACCATTACTTTGAATGGTATAATCCATCTGAAGATCGCAGAGTTCGTTTTGCAAAAATGAAGCTCACTGGTCTGCAAAGTTACATTGGAATACAATAGAAAACATGCTTGCTAGAGCTAGGCAACCCCCTGTGGTACAATGGGATGAAATGAAGGAGAAATTAAAAGAAAAATATCTCCCTATATCCTATAAAAGTCGCCTATTAGATCAGTGGCAACGACTGACTCAAGGAAACAAACATGTATCTAAGTACATCGCTCGCTTTGATGAGTTCTTCATGCGATGCAATGCACACAAGAGTGTGGAGTTGAACCTTTCTAGATTTAGGTCCAGATTGCGAGATGACCTACAAAAAGAGCTTATTCTACGCAAGGTCAATTCTTTAGAACATGCCTATCAACTTGTCCAAGACATCGAGCATTATAATAATAAGACAACCTTTAGGCATTTTGATCTTAAGGAGTCCAACCACAAGTTCACCCACGGGAGTCAAACTAGCACTTGGGGTAAGCCCAATATTAGAAATCAAGCGACAGAGTCCCCAAAAATTAATGATGGGGATGATGGAAGCGGCGAGATGGTGTGGGCGGAGGCGGCGACGGAAGTCGGAGGTGGCGGCACGGAGGAAGAGGGGTCTCAGTGAGATGGGAGGGAGAAGAAGAAAGGAGATTAGGGTTTGAGGGATGAGATATGGGAGGGAGAGGGGTCTCCGTGAGCTGGGAGGGAGAAGAAACAGGGTGAACTCGAGGGTTGGTGGAGGGTGGAGGCAGTGGAGAAGATGAAGGAGGGGGCGGCATCACCGAGGCAGCGGCGTGTGCAGTCGCAGAGGAGAGCGGCGACGGCAGACGAGGGCGGCCTAGCGGCGAAGAGGAGAGGCAGAGCGGCGGCAGCAAAGGGCGGCGCAGCGATCTGCTGGCGGCGGCTCTGCGAGCGGCCAGTCATGAGGGAAGACGAAGAGGTACTTTTTTTTAATAATTTTTTTTTTGGACTAGCTTGCGTGACTCACGTGCGATGGAGCATGTGTGCCTCATGTGGGTTGGGGCACGTGCAGCTTTTTTTTTCTGGAGCGAATCCGGGCTAATGAACTGGGTGACAGGTGAGGGACTTACCCGTTAACCGGTGCTCCTTCAACCTCTCGACGGTTTCGAAAGGTGGTTCCAGACTCTGTGGCTACTGCTACAGAGTTGATCCTATGGCCTGCGGTGGTGGACGGCGGCCGATCACCCGCTCCGAACACCTTCTCTCTTCCCAGATCTTTTCTCTGTGAGTGGGGGTCTGCGGCTGCTACGGTGGATCTGAGAGACAGAGACGAAAGAAGGAAGGCGATGCTCCTCTTTTTGGCAACACGAGTTGCGCGTGGCCCTTCAACACACTCCGACATCCGTGGCGCTCGGGGTATAGCGTAGATCTAGTGCGCCCACCGGAATTCTGAAATCCAATGCTGCTCGGCCATACACCAGGGTGGAGCTTCTATGGAAGTTTTCGGAAACAAAGGGGATAGCAGAAGGTTTTTTTGTGTTTTGTTTTTTTTGTAGTCTGTCCCACTGCAGCCCAAAAAGGAAGAGGTTTTGGCAACAGTGGCAAAACCGGGGGCTCTGATACCAAACTGATGCGGGACAGAAAATTTAGGAAACAAAATACTAAGAGAAAAGGGGGGAAGAAGAACTGGAATCCACCAGATTCGAGGAATCCTCCTCTAGTGGTCTCCAATCCGGAAGTACCTTTGCCAAAGCACTGTTTTCATTCCCAAAAATATTATCCTAAACAAAAGACATGGGGTTCCATATATAGCCTCCTATGCAACTACCCATGATCCCAACAAGTGATCATATAACTACCCATGATCCAACAAACATCATGGTTCACTACAACAACTAAACACAGTCATAACAAGCCAGTAACTAACATAAGGACGAAAATACATAATAAATAAACAAAAATACACAAGAAAATAACACTAGGGCCAAAGTGCTATGCACGCCGGCGACGCCTATAAACATGCTGGAAACGGTGGTCTGTGTCCCCACCACAATCATGCTGCTTTAATACAGTGCGACAATCTCTTACTTATCTGTAATATTTTTTGACAATGTGATTTTGAAGAGTCTTCACATTTTGCTCAAATTTGAGACCAAATCCAACCTTTACTGAATTGATTTGACCTCCTACTTAACAACAATACTAGTGTCGAAAGAAAGAGCTGAAGCAAATATAGAATATCATGACACAATATTGAGAAGACAAGAATCCAATAATTGCATGTAGCAAAGGAAATAACAAAATTACAGTCCAGAAAAACATATACTAGTATACACTTCAAACAGAAATCTTTCGTGCAAGTAGGAAACCTTACCACTCTATTACCAAAAGACAAACCAACTGAACCTTTCCCTTTGTTTCTAATAGGAGTAGCTTGGCTGCCTGAGCAATGGGTCACTAGTTAGCAACTAAAACAAAAAATTGACGAAAGGAAACTCAACATATAGGGGAAAATCAAAATATGGCAACAAAAATTAATAATCCTGCACTTGCCTGTCAAATGCCCAACATTTCCCATGGCATGCATGTCCTGAAGACCCACATTTTGCAGCGCACCTACTGCCAAAGGAGTTGCAACATATGGAATCGAACCAGCACCTGTGGTTCCACTAAACTCTGGAGGGCAAGCTCGATACCCCTCATTGGTAAGACTTTGTAAAGGCATAACAGTATGAGAAACAGTTGAACTAAAAGTGTGCTTATAGTTTTTCTGAAAATTATCCATGTTGTTAGAGGTAAGTTCATATTGGATATCTTTTGACGGCCCAGGTGATGGTCCTATATGTCCTTCGCTTGATGATGAAGCTGCATTCTTCAGTAATTCACATCCCTTCTCCCACTGCAAGTGCACATTAATCACCGACAAACATCATCACTATTAGAATTATCACATAAATTAGTACAATAACTTTTGTTTTTTATAACATGCATATATAAAATCCTTATAATTCAGGAATAACTCATAAGGTACAGCAACATATAAACACCAAGCCAAAACTAAATTCAGTAAGTAACCAGAAGTATTTCATTCTGTCGTTTCTTCAAAAGTTCCAACATTTCAACTACTCGTCAAGAACACAGAACAAAATAAACTACTTAAAGCAAAAAATTTCTCGAATCAAATTCTTTGAACCTAGGCTTTTCCAAAGCGAACCCTAAACGCGAGAGAGAGAGAGAGAGAGAGATTAATTGAAAAGGATGAAACAGTCACCTTAAGGAGCTCTGCCTCGGAGACCCTAAACAAAGCAACCCGATCCATCTCTCCCCCGTGCTTCCGCAAGAAACCCTTAATATTCTCCAAATGCTCCAAGCTCGCCAGATGATAGATTGCGTTGCTACTGAAGACAAGAACCGATCACACGAATAAACCCAATAAAGTCCCGAAAAATATGGCAAAACCACAAAAAAAAAAAAACCAATCAAACGTAAGAAACCCTAGAAATCAGCAAAGCACAGTTAACGAAGGGGATCAATCAACAGATCGGAGGTACAAACCAAAGAAATCACGAAAGGAGAGGGAGCGATTACCAGGCGAAGGGGCTGCCGAGCTCGCGGAGGTCGACGGCGCAGAAGAGGCACCAGAGGCGGTTGAGGGCGGAGTGCTCGGGGCGGAGGGGGGAGGGGTTGCGGAGGAAGAAGCGGAGGTCGGCGAGTTTCTCGTGGAAGCGGGCGAGGGCGGCGGCGAGGGCCCGGCGGTGGCCGGTGAAGTACTTGTGGTGGTGGCCCTGGTCGTGGTTCAACTTGCAGACGTCGCAGAACTCGAACTCCCCCTCGCTTCGCCTCTCCTTTTCTTTCTTCTTGTTCTTTGACATCGCCAGCGTCGCGTTTTTAGTTTCCGACGGCTCCATCGTCGCCGGTGCAGGAGCGGAGGAACAAGGGGCGGGGTTATAACGTGACCGCCTGCGACGGCTGGCAGCCGCGATATCTTAAAAATCGCTAGTTGCATAAAATTGGAAAGTTAGCTTATTAGAAGATTTTTTTTTTTTTTTTTTTTTTTTTGGTAAAAAGGTTTAACACATGGATATGGATATGAATGCGACCAATAAAATTTTAAAAAAATAAAAAAATATATAATTTTTTTAGAACATTTTTTTAAAGTGATAAACTACGTAAAAGGCAATTCAGAAAATAGTATTATTTGCTTCTTTTTTTTTTTCACTAGACCGTATTGTTTGCTTTCGGATAGACATAAATGGTCCATAAGAAATCACTCTCTCAAGAGTCTACACATGTCGTGAAATAGTGTCATCTCGCTAGCAGCCCTATCCCCTTCAAAAAAGATGCAATTCGCACCCAGAACAAATTTTGCATAAAGGATACCCTCCCATGCGGCTCTAAGCTCGACATTAATGATAAAAGTATCGAAGCCTCCGACCACCACCATTAGAAGAATAATTTCACAAAAACAGATCAAACAGTTATAATTATAAATTTATAATCATCTAAGTCTTTTCATGACTGAATGGGATGGCTTATCCTTATTCATCGAGCATCATTTAGGGCCAATAGAGCCCTAGTTCTTTAACTAGATTAAAGCCACATATTTCAAGTTTATCCTATTGAAAAGAATCCACCATTGGAGATTTATTCAATGAGGAGTTTACTATCAAAGACTCTACCTGCGGCAAAGTTTATCCAACACATTCCAATCTAGAATTTTTGTCCAAATCTTAAACCAGATTGTACATACTAATTGAATCCAGCTCTGAAATTCTAGACAATGGTTGTTGTAAAGACTAAATTATACTGTAATTTAGCCTTTACGCTCAATTATATTGTATATCATAATAAAGACTAATCTATTATGTTAAATAATTTAATATTATGTTATATTATAAAAAATTAATTAACGCTAATAATTATAATATTTTATATCTTTATTATTATATTATACTGTAAATATAATATTATATTATAATATATCATAATACATTGATATGTTATGTTAAATAATTTAATATTATATTAAATTATTATGTTATAGTATACAATATTATAGTACTATATTATAGTAATATTATATTACATTACAGTAATATTATATTGTATCATATATTTATATATTAATATATATTATATTTTATTATACTCTGTTAGATAATACTATGCAATGTTCTTTATAGTCATTTTGTTATACCAAAAGTATTTTCTCAGTTTGTTTACCAAATACATGTTAAAGTACCACAACACTTTAAAAATATAGTTACCAAATAATAAACATCTTTTTATAAAAGTTCTGCTTCAGAAAACTCTACTTCCAAAAGCTGTACTGCCAACAGCTCCTCCAAATCATATCTTTTTAGTTTGTGTTCTATGAAATATTCTCTGTTTATGTGAAAAAATGGCCAAACAACGTCAAGTCTGGGCTGACACTATATAAACTGGCTCCTTTTCTAATTGTTGAGCCCTCATGTAAACGTGCAGAGAATTTTGGCTGTTAAATAAAAGATTAACCCCCAACAGGCCACATCACAAGCCTTGCAAGAAAGACCTTTTGATCCAAACGTTCAGTCTGCAACCCATGCAGGTGATTTACCACCAATCAAAACCAAAGATCTTCACATGCTTCCAAGCAGAAGAGTTTAGCAAACCGATCTCCATCGCAAAACCTTGAGCACAATATATATATATATATATTTGAGATAACAATATATCAGATGATGTTAACAACAATAATTACAATAATTACAAAAATTACAGTATTCTCGGACACAACAAAACAAATCATCCTTTTCTTTGCTTATTTGGATGATTTTATAATCAAATTTTGGAAAATAAATTTGAATGAACTACAAAAACATGAAGCTGACAACCGTGACTCCAAAATGAGATGCTTCAATTCCAACACATCCACTATCCACCCAATGAGTTTTATGGTGACAAATCAACTGTAAGAAAGCCAGCCATTGATGAACCAAACAGAACTCCTGCTGCCTGATACCGGAGACAGTTGCAGCTGACACCATCTCACACATATTACTAATAAATGTCACCGGTATAGAGCTGTCAGTAGGGTTGCAGGGATGCAACAATGTGAACTCTGTTGGGCTTTCTTTTCTTCTCTTTTTGTCCAGAAAACAAAATTAGTCTACAAAAGGAACCTCGTTCTGTCATCTCTCCTCATGACACTATACACTGCTTGGACCTGAAAAGACAAATTGAGACAAAAGTTCAGTACACCATGTATCCTGGTAAGGAAACACCAGCAAATAAGCCTTATCTCAATGGATTATGCTGCCTTCCCACAAAAAATGAGCATTCAAGCTATGGAGTATGTTTATAAGATAGAAAGAAACCTCTTCAACAGAACAAACTCTAATAGGTCCGATGTTTACAGAAACATATTTGCGCCTTGAAGATAGTCTCTGAGTTACTTGTTCCTGTTCAAAATCCAGCACATAAGCCCCTTTTGATGATTATATCAAACATAACTATAATGCATCACAAGCTACTATGCTTGTCAGGATTCAATAAGTTAAAACTGTTTCAATGGAACTAACTGCGCCTGTATGCATCAGCCTATGTAGCTTAAAACAACAGGAAGAAGTGTCAAATTTCTCATAAATGGAAAAATGATTGAAAAAATAAAGCAAATAGCACTTACTAATAGCACTTGGAAATATCTTGCAACTACTGGAATTCACTTATTTTATTTATAACGGACATAGCCAAGCATCTTTTCAATTTTCTTGTAGAAATTCCCAGCCATTACCTGACTGCTTGTTGTTCCCCATTTTTTACATCACAAAGGGAAATGCAACATAAACAGCATAAGTACAGTTTTATCATTTTTTTTTTTAAAAAAATCTGAGCTTTAAAACTTTCAGAAACATTGGATAAAACAGAACATAGATTTTTGTCTCGAAGTAATGGAGTCTTATGCCCAATATTAGCCCCCATCACCAGCATAGATTTTTGGTACTTTATAATGTAGAGTGACAGCTTAAATGCCAGGTGTCAAAAGTTTATTTGAAGTGGGTTGATAATACTAGGGTAGCATCCCACCTTCGACCTCTTCTTGTTAGGTATTATATAGAACTTTTGACAAAAGGTGTCATTGACTAGTCAACGTGGTCGGTGATACACATGTTTGCATGCATGTGTATTACACGAAATTTTTTTACTCGAGCTGATTTTTTCTTAATATCTCATGTCAGATTGTAAATAACTAGACAGAAGGTTCTGATTAAATATATCAGCATCTATAGTTCTTAACATCCTTGAACTGCCAACTGGACTAAAGTTTGGAATCATATTTGAAGAAGTGAATGTTCCAACATTCAAAAACTTAACATGTTAAAAAGTAAGATGCTCAGATTTCAAATCCCAATGTCTTCAATTACTTGAGTTCACAGCATCTTGTAGTTGCTTATAATAATTGGTCATGCTTTTCAAAAGATTCACTGTCTTATTCCTGAAATCAGGTACTAAGGCTCTGCATGTAACTTAAATGGTAAGATCAATAACCAGGATCAAAAAACTTAGCGCATCACCAAACATATGGACATACTGTTGTTCACAATAAGTGTATCACCAAAATTGTGACCATCCCAAAGACATTAACTATTTTTTCAAGTGCAATACAAACTATGTTGACCTAAACCCAGGAAGACATGGGTTTAAATTTTTAAAATAGAAAAGCAGATACAGTGGGTTCATATGGTGAGTTAAAAGAATGTAACTTCTCATTGTTTCAACGATCTTGTATTGGGGACATTAGCGAAGGAATATTTGAGGGAAAGATGCTAAGCTAAATTTTATCATTTAAATTTACGTAAGGGGAATGTCGCTGCTTCGCTAAATGAAGTAGAATATTCCTGTTAATGTTGCCCATTAATACAGCTACAGCAAAATCTAAATCTTGACAGAGACAACCGGGACTGTTGATCATTTGGATGAGCTTAGGAATGTTGATAACCTTGAATCCATAAAAACAATTGGTGAAAACTAAACAGCATATGCATTACAAGCAAAATTCAAGTAAAGAGTGTTTGAACAACTGGTTTAAGTTGGAAGACTTAAGAATTTAAAGCAGCCAAAACCATGAGGGAATAGTTGAATGAGGCTAATCAATGGGAAATCAGAAAATGAGTACATGAGGATGAGCTCCACATGACTGATCCCCTAGACCCTGACTGTGACTGACTTAGAAATGTAACTAAAACTAGCTGATCAAGCCTAGGTTCAAGTCAAGCAGAATATCGGCCTATTTCTAATGCGTTGATACCCTTAAAACCTTTCTGGGTATCAGACTCAAGGTCATCTTTACACAAATATTGACTATGATCTTTTAAACCATCATAAGTATATAACTAGCTGACACATCACAAGTTGGATAATGAAAGCCATGCATAATGAAAACATATAAAACCATTATATTATCTAGATAAGCCATCACAAGGATTGAGCTGGGGTTTGCTTCGACTTGGCATGATATCAATTTTAAGCCTAGAAGCCAAGATCAAGCTTGGCTGGTTTACATCTGATTGATGCTTGAAAAAGCTAAGAGTCAAGCCAAACACTATCCACTCACAAGGAGCTTGAATCAGTTGCATAGACATTATTTTATAGGCTCGAATCACATATGATGGACTGTCATTCTGTTGGCAGATATAAAAGTAGTTTGAACATTAATTGTATAAATACTTTAAAAAGCCTAGGTCAATTCTCTTATGAGGATGATTATCTTCAAGTGGACCACTATTTTGGCTTTACCATCTAATACATGTTTATCAAACTACATTAAGGAAAACGATGATGCTTCTAACATAATTTCAGTATGAATCCCTTAAGAAAAATAACAAGTCAAAGAAAACTAAGAAAGATACCACTTGAATAGAAGGTAATATGTGATTTTACTATTTCATGGGAGTGGCACCGTGTAAAGTAAACTCATACCCTATTTCTTCTAATGAAGCAGTGGTCAAGGCCAAAGGAAAGAAAATGACTTGTTTATAAATAACTCTCATGGTTAAAAAGTAGAGCTTTCTTAGAGGATTTGTATCATTAATGCACATAACACAGATAAATGACACAGGAAGACACAGGCAGATAAAACCTAGGTAGGAGCTAAAAGGTGCTTTTACTATAGGAGATTTGCTCCCCGATAATATTGATAAAATGGGGTCAAAAGAAATGGCTGATGTTTCTTGCAATTGGCCACTTATTTAGTGATTAGCTATTTTATTTTTTCTTTGTACTTTATGCTTGTTGATTGTTTTTTTCGATAACTCCATCTATATTTTCTACATAGCCAGTCCCAAGCTCGGATAAAGGAGTTGGATTGATGGCTAGTTTTAAAATTATACTCACATCTGATGAACATATATTTGTACAAGAAAACCATTGAGGCGTTGTCTACATGAGACCCTGGGTATAGTGAAAAGTGAGCAACGGTCAACTAGGGTGTTCCCCAGAAGTGACATGTCACGTCCGCGCTTGGACGTTGTGAGAACTACGCAAGGTTCTCACACTTTTTTGGATAGGTATATAGGTAAAGAAGTTAGTCTAAGAAAGCAAGATATGTCTAGAGACTTGGAATATAGGATCATTGACAAGGAAACTAATAGATACAATGGCTAGCAGAAGAGTTAACATAGTTTTCCTGCAAGTGACTAAGTGGACAAGAAAAAAGGCAAAGGAAGCTAGTAAGATGGCTTATAAACATTGGTATACTAAAAAAAATAGAAATCAAATGGAACATACCTTGAACGTTCTCTCTCTATCCCTTTATAGAGAGAAGCTTCTAAGGAACCCCTTTAGGCTTGCTGACTCGATCTCGGGAAACCCTCTTTTATTCCCCTTGATTTTCCTATATTCTTCCCTCTTTTCTCCTTTCTCTCTCCTTCCCTCTCTTTCCTTCTTTCCCTAGCAGGTGGTTTTCTTCGGCCCTAGGTGGTGAGAGAAGGCTGCAACTACAATTTTCAGTAGCAATTAGAAGAGGCTATAAAATAGCGGCAAAAGAACACAACGATAGATTTGGGAGTCGTTAGTGAACATTATAATACAGTGGCAAGATGAAGTCATAGGGGCAAATCTGAGCAGTCAATGGAAGGAGAGTGCAGGATAGTAACAAGCATTGTTTGTTGTACTGATACATATTGCCCCATACCGAGCATACCTTACTGTATCGGTATCGAACCGAGACTCGGTATAGAGGATGCAATAGCATTATCAATACTATACTAACATGACACTAGCATGGGGTCCAATCCTGAGAAGGCAAACCTTGGCGACAAGATGTCATAACAATCAACGAAGGTGGATTAGGGTTGATGGTGAGTAGTGGCTACGGGAAGATAGTAAGAGAAGATTGCAATGAAGAATCTAGGACTCGTTTGGTTCGTGGAAAGAATTTTTTCTCGAATGTTTTTTCTGGAAAGATGATTTTCGAGAATATGATGCCTGAAAATATGGTTTTAGTATGTTTGATTGATCATGGAAAAGTGGCACGTTCCAAAATAGCTTATGTTTGATTCAGCATCTACTTTTCTGAAAAAGTTGTATGAAAGACGGAAAGACTTTATCCATGGATTTTGATAGCTTAAGGGTATATTAGAAAAAAAGGGATCCCAATTTTCAATTAGTGGGAAAGTAGCTTTTCCATATCCCCCATGGATTTTTCTTTTTCATGACACATAAAAATTTTATTCCCATGCAAATGCTACTTTTCTATCTCTCTCATTTGAAAACTCCAATCAAACAAGAGATATTTTTTTGTTTTTTCGTTGACCACATTTTTCTTCATTTTTCTGCAAACCAAATGAGTCCCTAGGAAGCAATAAGAGGAGGCCATGGAGAGATGATGCAAGGTAGCGGGACATTGCAGCATTGACAGCAGAGAAAAGAGACCAAGGTGAAAGATTTGGGCAATGATGAGAGAAAGTTGCTGCATGGCGGTGAGAGAAGGCCGTAAGAGCAGTTCTAGGTGGTGATGAGTAAATATTGCGAGAGGGTTTCGCAACAAAGTTGGGTCAGGGTGAACAAAGGCTATGGGACAACAATGTGAGGTGGCTATGGCGATAAATCTAGGTGACAACAAGGATTCCATGAAGGCATGAGCAAAGTTGAAGAACTTAGTCATCAAAGAAGTGGCGTTCAAAAGATCATGGATGAGTACAATAATGTATTCTAGGTCTAGATCGATGTTGATAGAGGCTATTTGCAATGGTGAGCCAAGGGGTGAAAGGTGGACTCCGATGAGAATGGGATGTGAGGAGGACAACAATGCACCAAATTGACATGTCAAATTTGGGACAGCCGATAGTGGTTTGAAATTTGAAATTTGAAAGATTTTTTCTTGTTTTGGCTAGGCTTTATTGGTTGTCCAAAGTTAGGCTAATGGATGTTGTGAACTTAGTTTGCCATTTTTATTGTTTAGGCAAGGCCAAATAATATTTGGGTTGCATCTTTCCCCTGCCTCTTTCCATGTTCTCTTTTTTCTCTCCTTTTTCCTTTTTCTTTCTTTTCTTATTTATTGTCTTTTCTCCATTCATTTATCAACAAAATGTAGGGTGCTTTGCCTTCCTTTATCAGATAAAAACAACAATAATAAGGATGAAGCTGACAGATCACAATAAGAATAAAAATCACGAAACTAGTAATTGTGGGGTGTTAAACCTACAAAGATCTTGAAGGATGCAGAAGTCCTCAACATGGATAAAAGTGATGAAAAATAATATGGAAAGCTTAAACTAACATCTAAGGGAACTCTTGCTTAATGGAGATTCATAAAACTGACCCCATGTAGTTGAGACAAGACTTGATGGCTATGGTTATTTCTTGCATTTCTGTTGATTATTGCAGTAGCTCATTTACTCCATAATATATAGTAATAAGTGCAAGATTGAAGCTGATAGATGACTATAAAGATAATGTCATGAAATTAGTAATTTTGCAGGCATTGAACCTAAAAAATCTTGCTTTGCATTAAATCTTCATTTAGAGTTTTTTTCCATGAAATATGAATTAATAACAACTCTATGAATATGAATCAGAAAATGTGGTTATATCAGCACTCCTTAGTTATAGATTATTTTTTTTAACTAAACTAAAATTCAATAAGCACGGTATTTTCACAAACCTCTAGGATTGGCCGTTGGAGTACAGATACAACAGCAGAAACCATAGCTTGGACAAAATCATCACCTCCAGTACCAATTGCTGTAAACCCTCTAAACATTGGATATGTGTTTACCTGTAGAATTAGCAATAAAACAGATAGGTAGTTACGTTCAGGAAAAATTCATTCTCAATGGTTATGCAAATTAAACTACTGATTTCTATTGCTGGTCTAAGATGTAAATATCTGAATAAATTTTACTTCACCAGCCAATGAATTCAGCTTGCTATCAGTAAAACATACGTTTCGACTGATCAACCATCCAGTCAACATTTTCCAGTGTTAAATTAACAAGGATAATCAAGTTAGCTGCAATAAAAATATCCTTATGCATAAACAAAACCATACAAAAGAAGTGACAAACTAAATACCTTCTGATCTAGAACAAGCCATTCGTTAGCAGCATCATCAGTCAAAGTACCACCAATAACAAAAATATTTGCGGTTTGTGCAACTCTTCCTTCTGACTTTGATGATTCTGGATCAGATTGAACATAATTTGCAGGATAAACAGCATGCAACAGAGTTAAGATGTTACTTCATATTTTGAACCATTAATGCATACCAACATAAAATGCCAAAGTAGTAAACATCCTAATCAAAAAAAAAAAAAAAACCAGCATTTATAACAGCAACGAAAATTATGTTATTTACCAACAAATTAATACTTTTAGAGAAGTTCAAGTAATATTAAAAAAGAAAATATTTTAGTATTTAATGTGTAACTCCTGGAAAGGGCCACAGAAGAGCATATTCAAGATGCAACAGGGGTCTGACTCCATTTTGGAAGACATTATATCATACTACTGCTTGGCACATGATATGCAAGTGAGAAAAGGTATGGATGGCTGTGATTAGCAAGGAAGATGGAAATTTAAAGGCCAAGGCACTCTAGGATTTCCCCGCCTCTCAACATAGGATAGGCATGGGAAAACATGAAAGGTCGGTACTCTTTAAGAAAATATGTTTACATTTTCTCCACTTAGCATGCCTAATCCTTTTTCCTTCTTTTGGCATGTGGCATCTGAGGAAAGAAGCTTCACTGTCTGGAGCTGGCCATGCATTGCCAGGCCCCAAACTCTCTCCCACTACTTATAGTAAGATGCTAAGCACCTCCTAAATAAGGATGGAAGGCAAAGAATGCAGGTAATTCAGTTGCCTTGGCTTTACCAGTCATTAGCAGCATTAGACCCATAAAATCCATGTGCATCAGATGCCTACCTATTTCAGTATCTAGTGCACCATAAAAGCAGATAGCAGAATCTAAAGCACCAGCATCATAAGCCGTTCACAAGTTTACTTAGTAAGTTAACAATCATAAAGTCTTCTTTAATCTATTAATCATCTTTAGAGATTGTCAATTTGTACTTCTCTATAATGGAAGATGCATACTTACTTTCGTATTCCAAAGGAAATAATGGCGTTCTACCAAAAAAAGAAAAGAGTCATGGTGATGTGGGAATATGTCAAACTAACTTCTAGCAAAAGACACATCATAGATGGTTAATGATTGCTTTCCGTTTATCACACTAATTGAAAAACACCACAAATGCAACCATGGTTGAAGCAGTGTTTGTCACTTGGTCAACCAACACAATCATGTTATAGCTATCATTTTTGTCTGTAGATATTATAAAGTAAGCTTCATTTTCTAGCTTATAGATATTGTAAAGGTTATAATGAAAAAAACCAAAGGATGCAGCTAGGCCTCTATTAAATGGTATTACACATTTTTAAAGGAATTTTAATATAAATTGAAAAGAGGGTGAGCCTTAGTGCAATAGTGAAGTTGCTCCATTGTGACCTAGATATTATGGGTTTAAAATACTAAAATAGCCTCTTTGAATATGGGGATAAGGGTGCGTACATCTGACCCTCACCAAATCCTGCAGTGGTGGAAGCCTTATGCATTGAGCTACCGTTTTGATATATAAATTGAAAGGCAAGAGAAAAGGAACCCAATTACTCGATATAGACTATTCAATATGTCACCAGGCACTATGCATGTCTCTTGTGCAATGTACATTAAGGGTTCAAAGGTACATTACTTTCCCCCTATGCAAACAATTCAAACTTCACTTCAATTGAAAGAGGCCACTCATCGACATTTCATTCCATGTCAGAAACTTGGTTTCTTAATTGAGCAAAAAAAAAAAACAAACAACCTTCAGCAAAGAGGCCTCCAAAGTGAACTCCTATGGGGTTAAACATGCATCTAATGATGCTTTAATGCAAGGTTTGTTATGTCGGTCAGTGTCGTACCGTACCGAACATATCATACCATACTAGTACCAAACCGGTATGCAGTCTCATATCGTACCGACACTGGATACACCTCGCCATCTTGTATTGTACCACGTACAAACACTGTAATAGAATGGTACCAGTACAGGATCTGGTATTGAGACAGCAAACCTTGCTTTAATGCCTTCCTACTCACTCCCCCTTATAAATAGGATATTTAAATAGGATGGTTTGTAATGATTAATGATAATTTTTTATCGCCTAAAGTGTGCACTTCTTATGCCTTTTCCTTGTACAAACCTACATATTTATAGGCATGTTGCTGCCTTAGGAAGTTTCAAACCAATAATGACAATGAATTATATAGACTAGCACAAATATATCTAACTCGATATGAAGTCTATTTCCTTGATAGCAAAATAATGGAATCCTGTCGATTCCTTTCTTCATCATCTTTATCGATATTTTCTGCCCTTGATGACACAATCAATATATACATACATATAGAGACACAGACACATGCACACACTATATGCATGTGTTTGCACAGGCACACACTCTCTATATATCTATGCATGTATGGCTGTATGCATGCATGTATTGTGTATGTATGGTTATCGTCATACATGTCGATATTTATGGGTACCCTAGTCCAATTGAAATGATAACTATAATGAATCCATACAGTGTCTTTTTTTTTTTTGGATAATGAATCCAATACAGTTGCATGCTGGAACTTGTCTAAAGTGGATCCACAATTCTGGTTTTAAATACCACGACCTCAAGCATAACCATATAACACCTCACAGTATATAGCAATCTGAATCTAAGTCTATTTGCATCCTTTCTTAAGGTAGAAAGACCTCATTTAGCATTGTTTTTTTATTTGCATTAATCAATATACTGACATTAAACATTCCAGAATCCTGCTTTTCGCCATTAGCTGAAACTTTTCTTATAGTATTTTGAAAATTCATCACTTCAAGGAATTCATAAATCCAAGATCTGACTCAACCTTTGTTGATGATTTAGCCATTCAAGACTTACTAATTACTGGCCCATGGAACAAGCAGAAAATAAACCAAATTCTTTACAAACTTTTAAAATATTTTTATGATAATAAAGTAAAAGTTTTCCTAAACAGAAACCTGATATTTGGTAGTACACATACAAAAACATATATTCCTAAAGAAAGAGATACATATTATTAGTAATGTCCATAAATTCTCCACGAGGAATTAACTACTGCATTTTCCATCAAGAGGCTTACTGAAATTCAAAAGAAACAAGCCCAAACATGCAGTTTCAATGATCTCGACTGTCACAGGACAACATAAAAGCCTAGTTATAACAATGCAGGTACGTCACAATCATAGTCTATGCATCAACCAAAACCAAATTCATTAGGAACATTCGACCAAACTGCCTGAAACTGCATTTAAACTATAGTTCAAATTACCCTCTGGCTAGTCTTCTCTACATAGATCCAATCCTTTAACATCAGGCCAAGTTATGGAGTCCCCAAGACATGGTCTCAGAGGCCACCATTATGTTATCATGCATACACATAATGGGATTGACCATAATCCTCATTATTTAGCCATTCCTGCATTATAACAGCTGTTATATGGCCTTCAACCTGCAACATCAAGTGGCCAAATCACTGTATGTCTATGACTTGGTTCAAAGCCCCCCCCCCCCCTCCCCACACACACAACATTATGTTATGCATATATAGAAAAATGATGATAACAGCTTCTATATATATATAAGAGGAAGAACAACCATTCTTTTACCTTATCATTGTACAACAGATTAAAACGATATTCTTATTAAATTTAAATATCCATCTCAATCCAACAAAGTATGCTATTCTTTGATTAATGCCAAAATTAGATAATGCCGTTATTTTACCATTATTTTCCATTTCAACAACTGATAATAGCCATTATAACATACATTATTTCGTTTAATAAAAATAAAAAAGATGGCGAAATAGACAAATAACAATTTCATTTCCGCTACAATGGTAAAACGGTTTCAGAACACGGTAACAATAATAGGATAACAATGATGTTTAAACCACGCTCTATGACAAAACTTGCCTAACTTCAGTTACCCTCCTCCTACATTAACGTTGAACTCTAACCTCCAATTCCTCAATGGCATCCATAAATCTTTAAGGGGAAAAGGATATTTAAGACCTTCCAACAAATTAGCAATCTCTAACAAACGCCGCTCGCTCAAAAGATTAAAACCAACACCACGAGCAGCAAAAGATAGCAAAAAGAAACAAGAATATAGGGGGCAAATCATAACCTTTGAATTGGGGGAAGGGGAGAAGGCATTGGGTTTACCGGAATTGGCCTCGTGGGATGGATCTTGGTCCTCCTGGGGAGCCGAAGAGGGGGCGGCGAGCGATGGAGTATCGCCGTTGGAGCGGCCCAGAGGAGCGGCTCCATGGAACAAACTAATCCTAAGCTTAGAGGTGAGGAGAAGAGTGGACGCGAAGGAGGAGAGATTGGGACGGTGGAAGGGACGCCGTGGCGCCGATGACCGGACGGAGCGCATAACGGCTCGGAAGGCCATCCTTCAAAACTCCTACACGTTTTCCATCGGAGGTCGCTGGTTTAAATAGTTTTGATTTAAAAACAGCAAGAGCGAGAATGCCAAATCTTCCGAAATACCAAAAAAAAGTCAAAGATATAGTTCTAATATACCATTTTTGGTTGAATGGACTTGGACCGAGTTTTTTTCTTTTAATTAATTTTAGGTTTTTTTGAGAATATCCTTCTAAATATCGTATTTTATATAAATACACTTCTAAAATTGATATTTGTATGTATATCCTCTATCATTGTACAAATGCCCCTAATATGACAGTTGTTTTAACGATGTTAAGAAAAAATCATATTTATATTAATTAAAAATAAAATAAAATTTTGAAATAATGCTAATGTCCCTGTTTTCTTTTTTCGCTACCCATTAAGAATATTTTAGTTATTTTAATTTAAAATCGTTATTTTTTTTAATGCTATTAGATAACATGGGTACATAAGCAAAAACAAAAATAAAAAATGGTAGAATAGCAAAACAAGTGTTTTACGAGGATATACATGCAAATATCAATTTTGGAAGGGTATTCATGCAAAATCCGATATTTAGGAGGATATTCATGCAAAAAAAAAACCCTTCATTTTTCATCGCTATCTATTTCCTAAATATACAAAAAAAAAGATGCCATCGAGTTTATATAAAGTGTGATTTATTCTCTGCATTATTATCCCTCCAATAAAATACCCCAAACTTCTATCTCATAGAACAAGTACTATTCTTCCAGTAGCATTCGAATAAGTTTCATTTATTTTCTCAAAATTTATTCAACGACCATAGCCTAAATGATCTTCTTTTTTTTTTAATTAGTATCCCATTATACTACTAAGAAATTTTGATTGATGATTTGATCTTCATGATCATGATTTTTGTGGAATACAATAGATTTCAAGTAAATGTTAAAAGATTTTTTTATGCATCATTTTTGTGGACGAGACATCGGGAAGGAATCACATAGTTATCTCAATCTACGATTTATTTTTAGTCTCTACTAGATTGTCTTTTTCGGGTTAATACCTAAAAATAATATCTTTTGCACCTAAAATAAATCCTCTCTATTCAGCACCATGTTTTTATAAATAGTCTAGATACAAATGCATTATTTATTTAGGAGTTTGACTATAATTTTTTTGCCTTTTGTTAAAAATAAAAGATTATATACCTTTTTCTTACTCGCATGGTTGAGATTTATCCAATTCCACTAGATGCCTCTAAAAACAACAACAATGTGCACCCAAGCAATGGGTTCATTGTAGTTCCATGATTTATTGTTTCAATGGAGTTAAGCACAATTACTAGCCTAAAATAGCCATGAGGTAGCTGGAATTAAAACATTGGATTTATAATGGCCACTATTAGCCTTAAAATGGTAAGTAATAGAAAATAACCAAAATAAAATATAGAAAATAACCACTATTTCTAGCTCAAATTATTATTCATAGAACAATTTTTTTTTTAAAAGACAAAATGTGTTAATAAAATAGAATGAGAAATTAAATTTTATAAATTATTTTTAGTAAATGAATTATGATAAAACAACATCTTTTATTCTAAATTTGTAACATTCGTTAGAATGGGACAATAACCTTGTTCTCATTATGTAACAGTAGTTATAATGGGACAATTACTAATTAATGGGAATGATCATTATTTAAGCTGCACATACCGAAATTGGTTATCATAATCAAACTCTATTAGGGACCCACAATATTATAATATTTAAGGATGGTGACAGGGCAGATAGCCAACTAACATGCATATGCAACAAGAGTTTGGAATATAGTTTTTTTTTTTGGCTTAAAAAAGATAGGTTTGATTACTAATAGATTTTGATTAGCATCCTAGATTGGACCCAAAACTTTAATTAGTCTCACTTCAGAGAGAGGTATAATATAGAAACCTGCGTGATAAATTTTATTATGTTTATTATATCTTACTATCTACAAAGCTATATTTGTACATAGTATTTTAGTAAGGCTTTAAAGAATTTAGTGGAAACTTAGCTGAGAGAAGCAGCACAGTTTTAGCTCACATTATTTAATTCATTTTTCAAGTTTTGTCCTATGTTGAAAATTTTAATAGCTAAATGACTTGCCATTGATCTTTTATCTGAATATTCAAAGCTTTTTCAAGGATATCTGCTGTTTAGAAGTCCCTGTTATGGTTTTAGTCTGGATTTAATTTATCAAGTCAAACACAATCAAATCAGGTTAACACATAATGGCCTAAATATTTATTGGTGTAGAAACTAATATAATCACAATAACCAATAGTTACAAAGTTCATGCATTACAGATGATCGTTTCATGCCGTTTAGTAGTTCACACCTTTTGCATCCTTTTGTTAATTATTTCTTCACTCGTCCCATATAGCTAAGTGAAGAATATTTTATATCTTTATATTTATTCACATGAAAAAGCATTTAGCTATCTTATGTAACATAATTATGATTATTATGTTTAACGATGATAGTGATGAACTTGGTTTTTCTATTTATCATATGACACTTGAAATATTGGAGGACACTGAATTTAGTTATGTGTATCATTTTTTTATCCCAAGGACTTTCAGTAAGAATTTTTTTGGTTCTGCTGAGGATCTCTTTTGGGGGTTTAGTTGCTATAAATCGCTAGTTCCTTTGCTAATTTAGTAAAAGTTTTTTAGACTTTTGCTGAAAAAATATATGTGATAGATTTGGTTGCCTTTAAATTTATAACCAACAAAATCACAAACCAAACAACAAAATTATTGAGGGCACTTTCTTAGCACTTATCTCTCACCTTATCCTAAAACTAGATTAGATGTGACAAATTCTTAGCATTTTAATATTTCTAGCATAAAAAATGATTTTTAATAAAAAAAATAAATCTTTAATTATTAGAAATGAGCTTTAACTATGAAAAATACTTACTATTAAAGCAAAATTTGGTCTTTTATTTTTTTTTATTTTTCTATTAGTAGATAGATATTATTGCGAATTTTCTCTGATCTTTTTATAGAATTAAGAGATTTTGCAGCATCTTATGAAGATACAAATGAGGAGTATGATGGAGTTGTCATATAGAAACCAGATAGTACACCAAGCAAAGCATGAAAGTCGTTCACTACAACAAAAGATAAATAACTTTTTTTTTGTAAAACCAAAAGATAAATAACTTATGAAAGAAGAATAGGGCTTGTGTTTAACTTATACATTGAGTTGTCATGTAAAATTGGTGAATTTGGGAGGTGAGGCTAGGGTTGTCGCTCTAACCTGCAAACTCTGTAACTGAACTGCCCTATCCCTATCCTAACTTTGGTCAGCCAGTATGGCCAAATATTAGACTCATTAAAAATATCGAGATATGTCTAAGATTCAACCTAATCCTATTTGAGTAGTTACTCATTTCACTTATAAATATTTGTTTTTGTTTATATATATAACTGCTCAGTATCTAGTTTTGGCATATGACATTTTGTTATACAACTTAATTGGGTAGAAACAATGAAAATAATTCAATGTTAGGATATGTCTATGTTAGAGTTGATCATGGGCCTGACGGCCCACCGAGCCACCTGTGGAGTGATTGATTAAAACCCTATTTGATTTTGATGAGCTCAAAGCATTTGAGTATATTTCTTGTTTACTAATGAATTCAATTAAGTGTTTTCAGTGAAAATCTTCTCTAAGTGTCTCTAGACTTGGTTCATAGTATTTTGGATAAGTTAAGAAGTCAGCTTGAACCAAAGTCTGAGACTCGAGTCGACTCCAGAGTATCACGAGTCGACTCCAAGCGTATCAAGTTCACTGGCACGGGCTCGAGTCGACTCCGGATCGGTACGAGTCGACTCCGACTGAGAACAGACAGACGAACAAAAAGCTTCAATTCAAAACCTGTCAGCGAGTCGACTCCCGAAGTGCGCGAGTCGACTCCAATGTTTACCGAGTCGACTCCGGAGAAGTATGAGTCGACTCCAAGGAGTCACAGGCAGAAATGTCAGAGAGCAGTTTTCGGGTCTGAGATTCGAGTCGACTCCAGTGGAACGCGAGTCGACTCCGATGGTTGGCAAGTCGACTCCAAAAAAAGTGAGAGTCGACTCTCAGAGGAACACAAGGAAAAAAGACAGAAAGCATTTTTCGGACTCTGAGATTCGAGTCGACTCCCGCAATACGCGAGTCGACTCCGAGACTCCGCGACCACAAAGAAGACAGAAGACCAAGTTACTGCCTCTGAGATTCGAGTCGACTCCCAGACAACTAGAGTCGACTCCAAGGCAGCTTCACATCAAAAAGGCAGAAGACCAAGTTTCGGAAACTGAGAGCCGAGTCGACTCCGAGGAAGTTCGAGTCGACTCCAAGACTGGACGAGCCAAAAAGACAGAAGATAGGGAGTTCGGGCTCTGAGCGCCGAGTCGACTCCCAGGATTGACGAGTCGACTCGAGTGGACCAAATTCAAAAATAAATCCACGGACTCCATGGGATGAGCCGACTCCGAGAAAGCCAAGTCAGCTCCAGAAGTTGGCGAGTCGACTCTGGGTCAAGACGAGTCGACTCCCAATCGCGAAGGCAACTTTAATTCAAATCTGGAACAGTTGCCGAGTCGACTCCGGAAAAGTATGAGTCGACTCCCGCTACAGACGAGTCGACTCCTGATCGCGCGAGTCGACTCCAACCCACCAACGGACACATTGTCAGGCTGTGCAGAGTGTGCAGAACGGGCAGAAAAAGGTGTCTAACGGCTAGTTTCCGTGGGGGTTGGTTTAAATAGCCACAGAAGACTGTAGCAAAGTAGAGAACAACCATTCCACTCCAAGTATTCAAGCATTCAATCTCTGCAACCAGTTCTTCAACGAAAAAAGAGGGAAGAGCTGCATTAACTGCATCCACCTACATCTTTCCAGCAATTAAAGAATCCTCCTCCTGCATTCAAGTCGACTACACATTCAAGAGGAGACCCGAAGTTTAAGAAGCCATTCCTCTTCTCCAACTTAAAAGCGTTTGAGGGCTTCTAAACTTTTTTCAGATTATATTGTTTTCCATCTGCTTTTGAGAAGCTTAGTTTTCTGTTTGTCTATTTTATTTACAACTTGTATCTGCTTGGTTCAATCGGAGGATTGAATCAAGGGTATTGAGGTTGGTTGGTGAGCCGAGTGTAAAACCAACGTGTGTAAGGGTTCGATTGTGATCCCGGGAAAACAATCGGGGTGATTCTAGTCGGTGAGCCTGGAAAAACCGACCGAGTTCGTTGTGAGCTCGTAAAACAACAAGTTTGGTTGTGAGCTTGGAAAACAACCGGCTGTAATCCAAGGGGGTTATAGTGAATTCCCAAGTGAGACTTGGGGAGTGGACGTAGGAGCAAGGGTTAGCTCCGAACTACTATAAAACTTGGTGTTTGTGATTGATTGTCTCTCTTCTTCTTCCTCTCATATCACTCACAGCACATAGCAATTAATTAAACAACTTGCAATAGTTTTAATTAGTCATTCACAACGTGTTAAATAGCTAAATTATTTTAAAACCCAATTCACCCCCCCCCTCTTGGGTTGTCTATCTGGGCAACAAGTGGTATCAGAGCCTAAACTCTTCCACCCAAGAGTAAAAGATCGAAATGACAACTCCATTTGGATCTTCTCACATTGAGGGTCCGTCCACCCAAAGACCCCCATTCTTTAATGGATCCGACTACTCATATTGGAAGGCTAGGATGAGAATATTCATCCAAGCCCAAGACTATGAGATGTGGACCATTATAGTAAATGGCCCATACATCCCATCCATATATGTAGAAGGTGTCACGGTACCCAAACTAGAAAAGGATTGGGATGAACATGACATGAGAAAAGCACAACTAAATTCTAAAGCTATGAATGTGCTTTATTGTGCCTTCGATAGAAATGAATTCAATAGGGTCTCAACTTGCAATTCTGCAAAAGAGATTTGGGACAGACTTGAAGTGACCCATGAGGGCACGAATCAAGTCAAAGAATCCAAAATAAATATTTTGGTTCATAAATATGAACTATTTAAAATGGATTCTAATGAAACAATCACATGCATGTTCACTAGGTTTACTGATATTGTCAATGGCTTAAAAAGCCTTGGCAAGAACTATACTAACAGTGAGCTTGTCAGAAAAATCCTTCGGTGTCTACCAAGGTCATGGGAAGCTAAAGTGACGGCAATCCAAAAAGCCAAGGACTTGAACAAGTTACCACTTGAGGAGCTTCTTGGATCCCTAATGACGCACGAGCTAACCATGAAACAACACAACGAGGAAGAGTCCTCCCATAAGAAAAAGGTAATAGCTCTAAAATCTACTTCATCTAACAAGGACTTATCTTGCAGTAGCAGCAGTGAAGAAGAAGAACATGAGGAAGATGATGGTGAGGCACTTCTTGTGCGCAAATTCAGAAAATTCATCAACCACAAGAAGTCCTATCATCAAAGGAGAGGCCCCTCAAATTCCTACCGCAAGGACAAAGGTAAGGAAAGGGAAAATGAGAGGATTGGGTGTTACGAGTGCAAGAAGCCGGGTCACATAAGAGCTGAGTGCCCTTTACTGAAGAAGGGCAACAAGTACAAGAAGAAGAAGGCTCTTGTCACAACACTATCCGACTCTGACTCATCATCCTCTTCATCGGATGAGGAACAAGAGGAAAAGGCCAATTTCTGCTTCATGGCCAATGAAAATGAGGTAACGTCCGAATCGCCTTTAGATTTTACTTTTGATGAGCTTTATGATGCTTTTAATGAACTAATGATTGAATATAAGGCTATAAATGCTAAAAACAAAGAACTAAAAGTAACTAACCAAACTTATATCCGTAAGTATGATTCATTAGTTAAGGATAAAGATGTTCTTATCAAAGAAAATTTAGAACTTAAGACAAGCAATCAACTCTTAACTCAAAAGACTAATACCTTGAGTAAAGATAATGAAAAATTAACTAAGAAAATTTCAGAACTTAAAAACAATATACAAAACTTAAACGAGAAACTCATAAAGGATTTAAACATTCTAAAAACCGAAAAACAAACTCTAACTAAAGAACTTGAAAAGTACAAACCTTTGGTTGAGAAATTTACGTATAGTTCTGAAAAATTAAATATGATACTTAATAGTCAACGTGCAGTATTCAATAGAGCAGGTTTAGGATATAAACCTAAAAATAAGCAAAAACTTCTTAGTAACTTCTTTGTTAAAGCAGGAGAAAGTAAAACTAAGAAAATAACCTGTTTCTGTTGTGGAAAATTAGGACATAAGGCAAATGTGTGTAATTATAGAAAAGGAAAAATAAAAGGAAAAATTAAAAGGGTATGGGTTCCAAAAGGAACCAACATGACTAACCATGAAGGACCCAAGAAAACTTGGGTACCTAAGATTACATGATTTGCTTGTGTAGGAGTGTCTTGCAGCCAAGGTCAACAAAAATTGCTGGTACTTGGATAGTGGCTGCTCAAGACACATGACGGGTGACAAGGATCAATTTTTCACCCTTGAAGCTAAGAAGGGAGGTGCTGTGACTTTTGGAGACAACAACCAAGGTCACATCATTGGTATTGGTAAAGTTCAAATTACCCCTTCTACTTTTATTGATAATGTTAGATATGTTGATGGTCTTAAGCATAACCTATTAAGCATTAGTCAATTATGTGATAAAGGGTATGATGTTATGTTTAAACCATCACTATGCATTATAACAAACCCAAATGACAATAGTTTAGTTTTTAAAGGAATTAGACGTGGGAATGTGTATGTTGTAGACCTTGAAGATCTTGCCAAACATAACCAATGTTTAGTTGTTAATGAAACTAAGGATAATGATGCTAGTTGGTTATGGCACCGTAAGTTAGGTCATGCAAGCATGGACACAATAACTAAACTAGTTAAAAGAGATTCCGTGATAGGTTTGCCAAAATTAAAATTTGAAAAGAATAAAATATGTGAAGCATGTCAATTTGGCAAACAATCTAGAAACTCATTTAAATCCATAAAATGTGTCTCTACCTCTAGACCTCTAGAATTATTACACATGGACCTATTCGGACCAACTAGAACAACAAGCCTAGGTGGAAATAAATATGGTCTAGTTATTGTAGATGATTATTCTAGGTACACATGGGTCATGTTCCTAGCACATAAGGATCAAGCATTTTCTGTTTTTAAGAAATTCCATAAAGAAGTAACCAATGCTAGAGATACCTCAGTAATAGCTATTAGAAGTGACCATGGTACCGAATTCGAAAATCAGTCATTTGATGAGTTTTGTAGTAAAAAGGGGATAACCCATAATTTTTCTGCACCTAGGACACCACAACAAAATGGAGTTGTGGAAAGGAAAAATAGAACTCTAGAGGAAATGGCTAGAACTATGTTATGTGAAAGTAACCTCCCTAAGTACTTTTGGGGAGAAGCCATTAATACTTCTTGTCATATATTAAATAGAGTTTTATTAAGACCCATTATAAAGAAAACACCTTATGAACTTTGGAAAAACAGAAAACCAAAAGTTAATTACTTTCATGTTTTTGGATGTAGGTGTTTTGTTCATAATAATGGGAAAGATAATCTAGGTAAATTTGACTCTAAATCTGATGAGGGAATATTCTTAGGTTACTCTACAACTAGTAAAGCCTATAGAGTCTTTAATAAAAGAACGTTAGTTATAGAAGAATCTATACATGTTGTATTTGATGACTCTAGTGATTTTTCCTCTAGTAAGAAAGTTAATTTTGATGATGATGTTGAAATTCTTGAAGAAAAGATAGATGAAATGGCATTACAAGATGATAATCAAAAGTTGAGTGAAGGAGCATCATCAAGCCAAGAGGCTATTGTGGATCATGGGCTAACTAAAGCTTGGAGGTATGCTCACGGGCATCCTAAGGAATTAATTCTAGATGATCCATCTCAACCTATTAGGACTAGGGCATCCCTTAGGAACTTAAATAATCATCTAGCTTTTGTTTCTCATTTTGAGCCCAAACACATAGAAGAAGCTGAAAAAGATGTAAATTGGATAAATGCAATGCAAGAAGAATTAAACCAATTTACTAGAAACAAAGTATGGAATCTAGTTGAAAGACCTACTGAATATTCAATTATAGGTACCAAATGGATTTATAAAAATAAACTTGATGAAAATGGTACTGTAATAAGGAATAAGGCTAGATTAGTAGCAAAGGGTTATAATCAAGAAGAAGGTATAGATTTTGATGAAACCTTTGCCCCGGTAGCTAGACTTGAAGCAATTAGACTTTTGCTAGCATTTGTATGCTCTAAGGACTTCAAATTATTTCAAATGGATGTAAAAAGTGCATTTTTAAATGGGTATATTAATGAGGAGGTATATGTAGAACAACCTCCTGGTTTTGAAAATCATCAATACCCTAATCATGTTTATAAATTGAACAAAGTACTTTATGGTTTGAAACAAGCACCTAGAGCATGGTATGAGAGGCTTAACAAATTCCTATTAGAACATGAGTTTTCTAGGGGAAATGTAGATACAACACTGTTTCTAAAGAAGAAAAACCAAGATATGCTATTAGTACAGATTTATGTTGATGATATCATTTTCGGTGCTACTAACAATCGCCTCTGCGAAGAATTTGCTGATTTGATGCAGAGTGAATTTGAGATGAGCATGATGGGAGAGCTAAACTACTTCCTTGGACTTCAAATCAAACAATCTGAAGGAGGCATCTTCATCAATCAAGCCAAATACATCAAGGAGATGCTCAAGAAGTTTGACATGGAGGGAAACAAGTCAATCAGCACCCCCATGAGCTCATCATGCAAGTTAGACCAAGATGAATCGGGTAAATCTGTAGATCAGAAACTGTATAGAGGTATGATAGGATCTTTATTGTATCTTACTGCAAGTAGACCTGATATTATGTTTAGTGTCTGCATGTGTGCTAGATATCAGGCTAATCCTAAGGAATCACATCTAGTTGCAGTTAAGAGAATTTTTAAATACTTAATAGGAACTAAGAATATAGGGTTATGGTACTCTAAAGAATCTAGCCTAAACTTAATAGGATACACAGATTCAGACTTCGCTGGATGTAAGCTTGATAGAAAAAGTACCAGCGGGTCTTGTCAATTTCTAGGAGAAAACCTTATCTCATGGTTTAGCAAGAAACAAAACTCGGTTGCATTGTCTACTGCTGAAGCTGAATATGTTGCAGCCGGGAGTTGTTGTGCTCAAATCTTGTGGATTAAACAACAACTAGAAGATTATGGCATTAAACAAGATAAAATTCCCATTAATTGTGACAATACAAGTGCCATTAATCTAACTAAAAATCCAATTCAGCATTCAAGAACTAAACACATTGAGATAAGACATCACTTCATAAGAGATCATGTATTGAATGGTGATGTGACACTCCAATTTGTTTGTACTGATGATCAATTAGCAGATATTTTTACAAAATCCCTAAGTGAAGAGAGGTTTAGTGTGCTTAGGAGGGGATTAGGAGTGATTGATCCATCCTAGTGGTAGTTTCCACTAGATTCATTGATTTTGATGATTAGATTGTGGCTAAAATAGAGTTTCTTTTCACTGATCATCAAATTAGATCATACTTTAGTGTTTTTCCCTCATTTGGCACGAATGTAGCATGATTTTTAGGTGCGTGCCAAAGTTAGAGACGACTCGAGTAAGTTTCAGAGTCGGCTCCTGAGGGAGAGTCGACTCGCGCATTTGCGGGAGTCGACTCGCAGAGATGGCAGCTGAGGGGGAGTCGACTCACATATAGTCGGGAGTCGACTCGAGGTCTACAGGCGCATAAGGAGAGTCGACTCGCGCATATTCTGGAGTCGACTCGAGGTCGAGTCGACTCGCGACTCAGTAGAGTCGACTCGCAGTCGGGATCCGACTTTTTAACCCTAACTTTGTCGTTTCGAAAACACTTCTTTCTCAAGCCGCCACTGTTCACAAGCCCTAGAGCCGACTCCTAGGTCGTCCCCAAGGCTTTTTCCGTCGACCCTTCACCGTCCCCTAGGGTTTTTCCTCCCTTTCTAGGTCGTCCCCGGTCGTCCCCAAGACTTTCCCGTCGGTTCTTCACCGTTCATTAGGTTTTCCTCCCATTTTAGGTCATTATGCCGCGTAAGACCGTAGTCCGGAAGAGGTCCCGACCCGAGGCCGGTCCCGAGCGGCGCTCCAAGGCTCGGCACGATCCCGCGAGGCCACAACCTCCGGCTCATTCCCCGCCTAGGGCGATTCCCGCGAGGCCATTAGCCGGGAAGGCCGTCACCACCGGGAGATATGTCGACTTCGACTATCTCTCCCGGAAAGGGTTCACTATAGGTGATAGACTCAGGGCCCAGGGCTTAGAGTACTTCCTCACCTTAGATCTCCCCACATATCCAGGGCTCATTAGAGAGTTCTACGGTACCGTCCATCGGGGAGATGGGGGTATCGAGGGCACAGTAGCCGGTGTCCCTCTGTTCGTTACGGAGGATTTTATTGCCCACATCCTCCACCTTCCACTAGTAGGGGTGGCTCCCACACACCCTGAGGACAGGGTTGAGGCCCTTACGACCGTTCTAGGGCATCCACCCCAGTCACCCATAGACGAGGTATCCGCTAGCTCACTACCGATTGAGATGCGGATCCTCTTGAGTATATTGTCTAGGTCCATCTTCCCTAAGACTGGGAGATTTGACTTTGTATCTGAGAGAGACCTAGCTCTCATGTTCTATATGCTTCATGACACCCCAATCAACTTGCCCAAACTCATATATCGATACATGTGTGAGCCACTAGACAGACCTAGGCTCACCCTACCCTACGGCATGGTTTTCACACTATTATTTAGGGAGTACGAGATTCCTATCCCTGAGGGTGAACCCTTTCACGCATTGCGATGGACTGATCGCACGCGTGCAGGGACCCTACACAGGATGGGGTTTCGGAAGAGAGAGGGGATTTGGGTTAGGAAGTCATCCATCACCACACAGACCACCAGACCTTCCCCCAGTCCTGAGCCCGATTCTGACTTTCCAGACGTACCAGACTTTCCACCCACTTCTGCTCCTACCACTTCCGCCGGACCCTCCTCCTCGGCTCCACCACCCATGGAGGTCCGCATTGATCCTGAGCAGCTCCGGGAGCTGCGGCAGGAGATAGTCCGAGATCTGAGGGATGAGTTGCTTCGGGAGCTCCGAGGTTCGATGCCTACTCCCTCTCCTGCGCCCACATCTTCCGCGTTGGTTCCTTCCCTGACAGCCGTGACCGACATGACGGCTGAGGTGCGGCAAGAGATATACAACATGAGGACCTTGATGCAGGCCCAGTTCCATAGCATGGGTGAGGTCACGAGCACCACTCGACAGATGCGGGATGACATCGGCCGTGACATGTCCACCACTACCGCGGGGGCCGAGCGCTTGTCGAATGTGCTCATCGACAAGCTGGACGGACTGCAGAAGTCGGTGCTCGAGCTGGATACGACACAGAGCAGGGCCATCCAGGCCATCATTCGCCAGCTCGAGAACGTCACCAATGCGGTCCAATCACTCGTGGAGCGCATGCCTCGAGGAGACACATCCTCGAGAGGAGGAGCCACATCCTTGAGAGGAGGAGATACATCCTCGAGAGGAGGAGCTACATCCTCGAGGAGACCATAGCTACTTTTTGTGTTTTGTTTTGACATGTATTGATTTGCTTTACTTATTGTATTCTGAAATGTACTTACATACAAATTAATACAATGAGTAGCTGCATTTTTCTTCAATACTGTGCCTTTTGATCTATGTTTGATTGTGTGTTCTGATTACCTCCTTTTTGATATGATGACAAAAAGGGGGAGAAATATGTATAAAATATGTAAAAGGGGGAGAAATATGAATAAAATATGTAAAAGGAATCAATGAAAATCAATAAAAAGATAAACTCTTAAAACACACAAATTTGTTCTAAGTGGATTCGGTACCTCGAGGCTCATTATCTCTCTTTTGGGGCTCCTAATGGAGTAATCTCCAGAATCTATTAAAGGGATATTCGGAGATTAGCTGAATCCTACTCAAGAACAAATTGACAGATTTTCCCTCTAAAAACCAAAACTTCAGTTCAAAAACTTCAAAGCATTAAAAGGAAATTCAAAGAATCAAAACAAAGTTGAATGCATATGTTGAGGGGGAGAATCTGAAATTTTAACAAAGCTAAATCATTAAAGATATATAAGCCAAACAATTGATTGCATAATATGAAGGCTTATATAATTCCAAATGAAAGGGGGAGCTTTAACTCCGAAATTTACTGTTTCACTCCTTTCAAGCTTGGATAAATTGAATTACCAGACATTTGAATTCATTTATGGATTTTATTTCATTGTTTATTGTGCAATTCACTTTACATATACTCAATATTTTGTCATCATCAAAAAGGGGGAGATTGTGGAGTGATTGATTAAAACCCTATTTGATTTTGATGAGCTCAAAGCATTTGAGTATATTTCTTGTTTACTAATGAATTCAATTAAGTGTTTTCAGTGAAAATCTTCTCTAAGTGTCTCTAGACTTGGTTCATAGTATTTTGGATAAGTTAAGAAGTCAGCTTGAACCAAAGTCTGAGACTCGAGTCGACTCCAGAGTATCACGAGTCGACTCCAAGCGTATCAAGTTCACTGGCACGGGCTCGAGTCGACTCCGGATCGGTACGAGTCGACTCCGACTGAGAACAGACAGACGAACAGAAAGCTTCAATTCAAAACCTGTCAGCGAGTCGACTCCCGAAGTGCGCGAGTCGACTCCAATGTTTATCGAGTCGACTCCGGAGAAGTATGAGTCGACTCCAAGGAGTCACAGGCAGAAATGTCAGAGAGCAGTTTTCGGGTCTGAGATTCGAGTCGACTCCAGTGGAACGCGAGTCGACTCCGATGGTTGGCAAGTCAACTCCAAAGAAAGTGAGAGTCGACTCTCAGAGGAAGACAAGGAAAAAAGACAGAAAGCATTTTTCGGACTCTGAGATTCGAGTCGACTCCCGCAATACGCGAGTCGACTCCGAGACTCCGCGACCACAAAGAAGACAGAAGACTAAGTTACTGTCTCTGAGATTCGAGTCGACTCCCAGACAGCTAGAGTCGACTCCAAGGCAGCTTCACATCAAAAAGGCAGAAGACCAAGTTTCGAAAACTGAGAGCCGAGTCGACTCCGAGGAAGTTCGAGTCGACTCCAAGACTGGACGAGCCAAAAAGACAGAAGATAGGGAGTTCGGGCTCTGAGCGCCGAGTCGACTCCCAGGATTGACGAGTCGACTCGAGTGGACCAAATTCAAAAATAAATCCACGGACTCCATGGGATGAGCCGACTCCGAGAAAGCCAAGTCAGCTCCAGAAGTTGGCGAGTCGACTCTGGGTCAAGACGAGTCGACTCCCAATCGCGAAGGCAACTTTAATTCAAATCTGGAACAGTTGCCGAGTCGACTCCGGAAAAGTATGAGTCGACTCCCGCTACAGACGAGTCGACTCCTGATCGCGCGAGTCGACTCCAACCCACCAACGGACACATTGTCAGGCTGTGCAGAGTGTGCAGAACGGGCAGAAAAAGGTGTCTAACGGCTAGTTTCCGTGGGGGTTGGTTTAAATAGCCACAGAAGACTGTAGCAAAGTAGAGAACAACCATTCCACTCCAAGTATTCAAGCATTCAATCTCTGCAACCGGTTCTTCAACGAAAAAAGAGGGAAGAGCTGCATTAACTGCATCCACCTACATCTTCCCAGGAATTAAAGAATCCTCCTCCTGCATTCAAGTCGACTACACATTCAAGAGGAGACCCGAAGTTTAAGAAGCCATTCCTCTTCTCCAACTTAAAAGCGTTTGAGGGCTTCTAAACTCTTTTCAGATTATATTGTTTTCCATCTGCTTTTGAGAAGCTTAGTTTTCTGTTTGTCTATTTTATTTACAACTTGTATCTGCTTGGTTCAATCGGAGGATTGAATCAAGGGTATTGAGGTTGGTTGGTGAGCCGAGTGTAAAACCAACGTGTGTAAGGGTTCGATTGTGATTCCGGAAAAACAATCGGGGTGGTTCTAGTTGGTGAGCCTGGGAAAACCGACCGAGTTCGTTATGAGCTCGTAAAACAACAAGTTTGGTTGTGAGCTTGGAAAACAACCGGCTGTAATCCAAGGGGGTTATAGTGAATTCCCAAGTGAGACTTGGGGAGTGGACGTAGGAGCAAGGGTTAGCTCCGAACCACTATAAAACTTGGTGTTTGTGATTGATTGTCTCTCTTCTTCTTCCTCTCATATCACTCACAGCACATAGCAATTAATTAAACAACTTGCAATAGTTTTAATTAGTCATTCACAACGTGTTAAATAGCTAAATTATTTTAAAACCCAATTCACCCCCCCTCTTGGGTTGTCTATCTGGGCAACACCACCCAACCCAACCCAAAATTTGGTAGGCTTAGACACTAAAAATAGGCCCATAGGGTTGGCCTAGGCAAAAAAGAGGCCCGATTTGAAAATCAAGCTAGGCCTGGAAAAATTAAAAAATAGCTTCGTCTGGCCTGAGATAATTATATATTTAATATATATATATATATATACATTATTTATTAATTATATTAACTAATTAATAGATATAATAATAAAATCTTATACTATATGTTAATGAATATATCAATATGTAGGTATGCTATTGACCTTTTAGGATTGGCTCAGGCCTAGATCAAAATAGAGGTCTGATGTCTGGGCTGGGTTGGGCCTGGGCATAAACATCAAGCCTAATTTATACTATAAAGCCTGACCTGGCCCAACGTTTGATCAACTCTAATCTAGATATATATACTTGACTTCCAATTAAATGTATTTTTCAATTTTTAGTCAATCATTCTTATATGATTTACTAACTTATTTTCTATTATTTAAATTTTAGAGCATTTACTGGTCAAAGCCATTGTGACACGCCAAATTTATAATGATAGTTCTAATAATAGTTCTAATGGTCACTATAAAAAAATAATACTAGTGATTTTTGACTATAACTACAGGGCACAAATTCTATTTACCAATAATTTATAACTCATCTATAATGATGGTTAAAACTCTTGCAACATAGCAAAGTTAAAACAATGATTCTAATCATCATGACATAATAGCAATACTAGCAGTTTCATGACTGTCACTAAAGAAATTGTCTACCCATGTCATACTTATGTGTTTGTAAGGCGATGGTTGCAATGTTACAATAAGTTACACTGATTGTTAGAAACTGACACTATAAGATGACTCAAGGTCGTAGCCATAGAGTTGCTTATACCAACGGTCATCTATACCATGATATTAGGTTTTAGCAACGTCACTTGTCGTATGGTTTACCAATCATTGATATAGGTTTTACCAATGATTTGCCATATTTTTTGCCATGGTTTTGTCTACGGTTATAGATCAACCTTTTCTATTTTAGTGCAGAGGGTAGGGATTAGGAAGAGAAAGAGGTTTTAAGAAGAAGTCTTGAAGGGCAGGCCACCCCAAGACACCATGATTGTGCGACGACGGCTAGCTGCACCATTAATTATCACCAAAGAGGATCTAAGTAGAAACATTGGGCAGAGGGAAATTAGTAGAGTGTGCAACCATGAGGATCACCTTCACATTATTGACCAGTCCATTGTGCGCTACCCTCTACTCCTTAGATAATCTAGCAGAAGAACCAGTAGTGGTTAAGCTAGTGAAGATGATAATTGGATCTAGCAGTTGACCCCTAGGGTCCTAGTCAACTTAGGCCTCAAGATCATGGGATCAAGTGGCCCTGGGTGGACCTAGTGCCCTAGAGCTAGAGATGAGAGACCTCTATAAGAATAGCCGGTGATTTGGCATCCTCACCATAGGCATTGCTCTCTTATGGATCAAAACTAAAATGTAAAATATTTTGCCTAGCGATTGGATCATTACTAGCCCCAATATCAACCTACTTGCCCTTTAAGGCTGATGGAACGTCTCGTTAGAGTGTAGAAGTCGTATAGGAGGCTGGGCCATATGTCGGAGAAATTGTTGCCTAGACTTAGTTTACCAGCTCGATTGTAGGATTGGGCCTGCCATATGGACTCAGATTTCCACCAATACCATACTAAGCTTAAATAGGAAAACAAAAGGTTTTCCAACGCGCACAATGTAAACCCAAGAACCGTACTTGGTGAGGAAGCTGGGCTCCTCCATGGAGAAGTCATTGCCACCGACAATCATGATGGGGCGGTACCAGAAGATTGGACCGGCGCCCTTGCAGATGGCAAGGGCAGAGATGCTGCGGTTTCTATAACTTGCCAATACTGAAAAGTGGAGGTGGCGCACTACTCGAAAACAAGCATATAGTGACAAAAAACTAGTGATAGCCCATTATCAGTCAGTATTTATGATGGATTAGTGACAGACAAAAATTTGGTCACTATGGTGTGAACTTAGTGACAGACTGATCACAGAATACGTAGATAGGGTAGACGCCAAAACTTAGTGACCATCGTAGTGACGGAGTATCTGTCACAAAACTGGTAACCGAAATTGCAATCAGACATGGATAAATTCAGCCGTCATAAAAATTGTAACCCAAGTCTTTATAAATTTTTAAAAAATTATTTTTGACCGTGACGGATTATAGACAGAAATTTATGCCACCAAATTTAATTTTTAATTCCAAAAATATTTAAAATGTTATTTTTGAGTATTATAAATAAAAAAAGGTGAAAAAAGGGAAATTCAAAATGAAACTAAGTGTGCCTGCCGCTCCACCCAAATCCTTTCGATAGCCTAAATACCAATCGCTCTCCAAAAAATCCAAATCTCTTCTTCTTATTCCCAAATCTCATGGCGCGGGCCACAAATGATGAACTATTTGCATCCCTAGTGATTAATGGCAGTAAACTATTTAGAATGCTCCACCTAAGGCTTAAAATGGGTCGAATTTTATCCGACCGTATCCGTTTCCGTATTTAATTTGGGTTAGATTCGGATACTGTTTTCTCCATCCGATTGGATTCGAATACGGATCCGGATAATTAGTTCAAAAATATTCTGAATATGGATACAGATATGATAGATTTATTTTTTTAGATTGGAACTCGAATATCTAATTAAATAATTAATTAAATCGAATCCTCTAAATTTAGAACCCAGATGATGGGCCATCAGTAATCCTATCTATCTATGAGTCCATGACCCATCGCGGCATCGCCTCAGGCCCAATAGCCAGAACAAATCCCGCGCCCGCAATCCATTTCGTCTTCGGCTCTTCGTCTTCCTCCCCGAGTTCATCCATATCTTCGTCTCTCTTTCCTCACCAAGTCTTCATCGTCTTCCCTTGAGAGTTGAGACGCCTGTGGGTTCCTAAAAAAAGGTTTCCTTCTCTCTCTCTCTCTCTCTCTCTCTTGTCTCTTTGTCTCTACGCGGTTTTCTCTGCACGCGGCGAGCGACTCGACGGCCATGGTTGATGGCTTTCTTTGACTGGTTTTCCGCTTGTTTTTGCTTCTGAAGGGCGTCTAACGAGCTCAGAGATTTGGTTGAGATCAAGATCTGAAGGGGCGAGAACGGAGATGGAGGCGATCAGCTGAGAAGGTGAGGCGGTCTGCGTTTTGATTCGATTCTTTTTGTTTCTGGTCTTGTTCTTAGCTTGGATTTTCGTTTTGAGGTGTTCTTTTGTATGGATCGTGTGATTTTGTGTTTGATTTTGAACTGTACTATGGTTTTGTTGGAGTGGGATGGGTTCGAGTGGTTTGAGTTCTTCAAGAACTAGGAAATGGCTGATTTGTGGAGTTTTAAGGGATTTTAATAAATCAACGATTTCGTGTTTAGGAGATAGAAGGTAGGCTTTGATTTTTTTCCCCCTCTCTCCTGAGATTGGGAGGCACTGATTCCTTCGATTCGTAATCCATCTGAAGCTGGACAAGTCTTGGCACTGTTAAAGATCTTCTTTTGATGCTTCTAATATCTCAATTCCATTCTTGCAACCGATACGTCGCGAGTTTGCAATCGGAACACCTCTTTTTTCTCGCTAACACTGAGAATCTGAGTATTTTTCCCCACTCTGTTCGCTCTGTTGCAAGTACATTTTTTCCATAAACAAACATTTGTCTTGTTTTTATTGGCGTCCCGAAACATAGTTGACAAGCAATCCAATCCAAAAGTAAGTATGTTTTCTATATTTCCTCCACATCATATTCCTGAGGATTATCATGTTGATGTAAGTACGTGGAAATGCGCCCTTACATTGTGGTTTTCATCTCCTGAACAACTTGTAAATCCTCATATACTGCTCTGATCCCTGCATAGTTTCTTATGCATGCTTCTGCTAACTTCTCATCTTCACCAGTCTTTTTTTTTCTTTTAAGTTTTTTATGATCTTACCTTTCGTGTTTTCAATGGTCCTGTTTTTCTTATGTTGTTTCCTTTTTTTAATCATCTCTCTAATATTTTTTAGGTTTTCTTCTTCTCCCCATAGGATAGGTTCTTCTCCCTGACATCTTTTATGAAAGTATACCTGCGATCCAAAATTGAAGCTTATAAGAGCCGTTGATAGCAAGAACCAGAAAGCAAATACAGAAAGCAGACGTTGATTTCTATCCAGATTATTTTATATATAAGATCTCTTTTACTTTCTTCTTGATTGCCATTTGACTTTTATGTCATTTGATCGTAATTGGATATACCACCGATTTTGTGAAACTAGTTACATAAGAACTGAGTTCTGTGATGGAGTTAAAGGGTTCCTTGAGTTTGCATTTACTCAGTTAGAGTATTGTAGTGGTGATAAGATTAGATGCCCTTGTATAAAAAGTGACAACCAGAAATTTCTTGACCGTGATACGGTCAATGTTCATCTGTTGAGAAAAGGGTTTACACTGGGGTATTCAACATGGTTTGCACATGGAGAGTTACTTGGTAAAGTTCCTCCTATAAGTACAAGTGCAGCAGAAGCATCCAGATCAATGGATGTTGGTTATGAACATGGTGAGAAATATAGAACCATGGCGATGGAAGTTATGGGTCCAGAAGAGGCACTTCATTTGGGGAGTGCACCTGAAGTTAATCATAAAGAAGAGCCAAACAAGGATGCTGCAGATTGTTATTCTTTGTTGAAAGATGCAGAAGTACCTTTGTGGGAAGGGTATAAAAAATACTCTAAGTTATCTGCTATTAGTCAATTATTAACTTGCAAGGCTGAATTTAATATCAGTATATCTTTCTATGATCGAATCATGAAAATAGCGAAGAATATGTTGCTGGAAAGTGAGAAGCTGCCACCTGATTTCTATCAATCAAAAAAGATACTTCAGAAATTGGGGTTGAAGTATACAAGTATTGATGTTTGTGAGAATAATTGTATGCTCTTCTATAAGAAAACAGAGAATTTGATTGAGTGTACTATTTGTGGTCATCCTCGATATAAACTCAGAAGAAATGATGGTGGTGGTAGAAGAAAAAATGTTTCTTATAGAAGATTGCGATATCTTCCAATAACACCAAGACTTCAGAGGCTTTTTATGTCAAGCAAGACGGCTGAAAACATGTCATGGCATGTAAAGGGAGGTGATTCAGATGAGATGGTGCATCCTGCTTGTGGGGAGGCTTGGAAGCACTTTGACCACATTCATCTATCCTTTTCTACCGAGCCTCGTAATGTCAGACTTGGGTTATGTACGGATGGATTTAACCCTTTTAGCCAATCAGCTCGTCCTCATTCTTGTTGGTTAGTTTTCGTAATAGTTTACAATCTTCCACCATCAATGTGTATGAAACGACCCTACATTTTCCTAACTTTAGTCATTTTTGGACCTAAGAGCCCTGGCAAAAGTATCGATGTTTTGCTTAGGCCTTTGATTGATGAACTTAAAATATCGTGGGAAGTAGGGGTTACCACTTATAACATTTCTAGAAAAGAGAATTTTCAAATGAAGGCAGCTTTATTGTGGACTATCAACGATTTCTCTGCATATGGCATGCTTTCATGATGGAGTACACATGGGAAGTTGGCCTGCCCGTATTGTATGGAGAACTCGAAAATTTTTACACTACAACATGGTGGGAAGACTTCTTTTTTTTTTTACTTCCACCATCAATTCTTGTCCATGGACCATGCATATAGATACCAAGTTGATGGTTTCTTCATAGATAGAATAGAGACAGACCCCCTACCTCCTCGACTGTCTTGTGAGGAGTTAAAAAATAGGGTCTCTGCCTTGCCTAATATAACATTTGGTTTGAAAACTCCTAAGTTAGCGAGTTTCTAACTAACCTAGCGAACGGAACACGGAATTCTGAAATTCCATATTCTAGAGGAGTGAAAGAGGTAACGGAGTTACCACTTTCACCGGCGAGTCAGAACATGTACATAACCACGCAGAGCGTCGGGCCGGGAATCGTAAGAATTTGAAAGTCCTTTATGGAAGGTGGGAAAGAAAGGTTCGAAAATTGCCGGATTAGCAGGAGGGAGGGCGGCCCCACCCTACACCATTTCTGGATTCGGTAAAGAGCATAATTTGGTGAAAAAGAGCATATTATGGGAGTTACCCTATTGGCATATACTACTTATTCGACATAATTTAGATGTCATGCATATTGTCTGGAATGTGTTTCTCAATATATTTTACACTTGTATGGATATAAAAGGGAAGACTAAAGATAATATGAAAGCAAGGCAAGATTTGGAATTATGTTGCAAGTGTCCTAAGTTGAGGATTCAATTTGTTAATGAAAAGCAAGTTAAGCCTCCAGCTTCCTATGTGTTGTCCAAAGACCAAGCAATGGAGGTCTGCGAGTGGGTGAAAGGCTTAAGACTCCCTGATGGATATGCTTCAAACATATCGAAGTGTGTTAACCTGTATGATTATAAGTTTTACGGGTTAAAAAGTCACGGTTGTCATGTTTTCATGTTAAGATTGTTTCCAATTGCATTCCGTGAAGTATTGCCAATAGCAGTGTGGGATGCATTGACAGAATTAAGCTATTACTTTAGAGATTTATGCAACACAACTTTGCATGTCCAAAATATGGAGGTTCTTGAGAAAAATATTATGGTAACTCTCTGCAAACTTGAGAAGATATTTCCTCCTGCATTTTTTGACTCAATGGAGCACTTACCTGTTCATCTAGCTTATGAAGCTAAGGTCGGAGACCCTGTGCAGTACAGATGGATGTACCTCGTTGAAAGGTAAAATCTATAACCATAACAATTTCTTTAAATCCATTAAATTTGAGAAATTAACATATTAATCTTATTTATAGGCTTATGCATGATCTAAAGCATAAGGTAAAGAATCGAGCATCGATTGAAGGTTCCATTATCGAGGCTTACATCATAGAAGAAATATCAACCTTTTGTTCGTATTATTTTGAGCCTTCGATACAAACGAGGTTAAATCAAGTTCTCCGTAATGATGACGAAGGGGAGTGTGATCTCGTGGATCGTCTACCCATTTTTACTCATCAAGGTCGGCCTTTTGGGAGACCTTTTGGAAGGCATTTAACTACTCAGGAGTATAATGCTGCTGAATTATCTAAATTGTGAGGAGGTTCAACCTTTTGGAAAGTAAGTTACACAAGTACTTAATTATAATCATGCTTGAAAATGCATACTAAGTAAAACATATATGATTATAGATTTGGAAAGACGACACGAAATGGAGTTTCCGGCTTGGTTTAGGTCATATGTGAGTATACAATTCATAAATATAATAATAAATTAGACTTTCTCTTGATTTATTCTACTAGGATAAGCTAGTGTAATATATATATATATATATATATATATATATATATATATATATATATATATATATATATATATATATATATCATTTCTTTCAATGATCTTATGACATTATTTTTATCATGCTAGTTTAATGACAATAAAAATCATATTGATGGGCGCTTAAAGGACCTATCATATGGCCCTGGGAATAAAGTTTATGTTATAAGGGCTACTTTGTGAATGGGTACAGATTTCACATTAAAGAATATGGAAAGGATAAAAGAATCTTCAACAGTAGTGTGTGCATTAAGGGAAGCAGTTACAATAACTTTGAGAGTGACTATTATGGGATGTTGGTTGACATCATCGAGTTAGACTATTTTGAGGTTGGTAATAAAGTAGTGTTATTCAAATGTGACTGGTATGATATGGATAAGGGTATGAAAGTGCACCCTCAACATGGCCTCGTTGAGATCAATTACAAACTAAGACTTCCAACTAATGATCTTTTTTATTAGCTCAACAAGCACATCAGGTATTCTACATTGGTTACGCAGGTAAGAAGAAGAATCAAAGATTGTGGTGGGCAGTAATTAAGACGAAAGCTAGAGGTAGGTTCCCTCCTAGTGGGACAAAAGTATTTTTTTTTGATTTTTATCAAGAAGAGAATCACAGGATTCCTTCCCCAATCTCGATGATAGATGAGCTTGATGATCCAGACATTTTGGTTGGTGTTAATAAAGATGCAGAAGAAATTAATGCAACAGAAATTGAGTTGACAACTAACCAAATGGAAGAGGACTTTGAGGATGAAGAAGATGATTTTGAAGATGAACAAACCGAGAAAGAGGAGCATGAGGCTGAGGAAGATTAAAATACAACATGCATTTTTATGAATGCTAATATAACTAATTTTAGACTTATAAATTATAATTATGCAGACATGAGAAAAAGCAAGAGGAAAGCAACAGGTCCACTGATTGCTCTGTACTTTAATTGGATTTGTTGACATTCATAGTGGAAAATAACTATAACCTTTTATTGTTGTGCAACTATGGCCAAGAAAAAAGGGAAACCAACAGGTAATGGAAAAGCAGCTTTAGTACTGGCTGCTACTCAATCTCGGGCTGCTACTCAAGTTCCTCCTCAACCTCCTAGGTTGTCTGAGCATGTCGAGGAATATCATGATGATGATGACTACATCCCTGATGAGGACATGGATGAAGAGGTGGATACAAATGAAGAAATAAATGATGAGATGAATGGTGCAGTGCAAAATCATGAGGATACAATGAATGAGGATCAGATGAATGATGAACTTGGGGCTGGTCCAAGACAAAGCAATGGCCGAGAGCCAATCCTTAAAGCCCTTGTTGATGCAAATGGAAAAGTGATTGTTAGGTGCATAAAAGGAATGTATGCAAATATCACTTTCTTCCATCACTAACTTGAATTTATGTATTTGTTGCATTTAAAGTATTTAGTTTATTTTCTAATGAATATTTTTTAAATTGCAGGTTTCTTGATTAGTCATAAAGCTATTGCTATCATGCACCAATTTTTCAATGGTCCTTGGTTGTCATGGTGAGAGGTCCTGCACATGCTAAAGTTGGAATGTGGAACAAGTTTGAGATGATGTAATTAATTTATATTTCTTATCATTAATTTTTGCCCTTGTTACACATGCCAATTAATAAATCTGATTACTTGCGACCTATATATTGTTAGGAGATACATACAATTCTTTCAGGACAATTGCATCATGTGCATCATTAGGAACAAGCATTGTCAGCGACGGTTGACAATCTCATTAGGGAGAGTCAGAAGCCAAAAGCTTGTGAAATCAAAAGAAGATTTAAATGAAGCTCGTGATAAACCCCTTAATTGGATCTCTAGAGAAAATTGGAATAAGCTAATTGACATTTGAATTTCTCCAGAATGGAAGAAGAAATCAGAAGCCAACAAAAAAAATAGAAACACCATGAAGAATGGTAGCATCTGTAAACACTGTAGAGGATCAATCGCATTTGTCAATCATGACGAACGATTGGTACACATCTTTATTTAATTAGATTTCTATAATAATTTTTATATTATTGTTCAATCATCTCAAATCAACCCATTATATGTTAATGAATTTTTTTCTTTTCTCTTTTGTAGAAAATAAAGTTTGGTAGGGAGCCAACAATAGTTGAATCTTTTAATCGGACGCATAAGACAAAGTAAGGCATGGGAGGATATGTAGATAAGAGAAGTGAAGTTGTCCTGGTAAGTATAATTTTTTTATGATTCATAAATATTATTGAGCTTGCTCATGTTTATCTCTTGTTTGATCCACCATAATGTTTTTCTTTTCTTTCAAATCAACTGGCAGATAAAGTATTCAGCTGAATACTCCAAAAAATACGGTGATGCCTCTACCTCAAATGCTCCATGGTGTGCTGTCGTAGGCAACCAAAAATAAAACCTATACTTCTAAAAATATATATGTAGTAGTGCGAGTAAGGATCGTTCCCACGGAGAGTATCTAGCCTAGTTTTATGCAACTTGAACAAGGACGGAGGGGGGGTTTGAGTATAATGAAAATAATAAAACAACTAAAGAAGAATTCAGATTTAAGTATTGAAATCAATCAAAAGAACAAATCTTGGTCTAAGTCAACATCCACCATCGGAATTTTACAACTGATCATTGATGCAAAGATATCAATTTGCACTTTGAATGTCCACTGATAGAAATATTTTTCTATCTCTTCTTAGTTGTAGTTAATTAAAAACAAGCGATCTAATTAACCCTAACTACTAAACAACCCAAGA
>NC_143201.1:18227500-18235000 GCF_051530095.1 Phoenix dactylifera
GCACGGGATCCCGATTTCGGTAGGCCTTTTTCGTCGGTGTTTTCTGTTAAAGAAAAACTCGGCGGACGTAGGGTGGTTGTACTTCGCCTTTCGGGGCGGTATGTCACTTTTCCGGGGCGCCCCTTCCTCGATCCACGAGTGGAAGAGGAAGTTTTTCTTTCTGGCGTCTGTGGCGCCTTGGGGGTTTGAGCCGAGGTGGGGACACCCACGGCTGAAGGCCCTCAACAGACTCTCCGAGCCCACGGGGAGGGAGCTGAGGATCCTAGACTCTGTGCGAGCCCTCGGGAGGGGCAACGACCTGACCGAGCTCCTGCGGGAGGACGCCCTGGCGAGCGTGGGTCTGAGCTCGGCGCGCCCCGAGGGTAAGGGCGGCTACGTTATTTTCATTCTTTGTCTTTCGCTTTTACTGCCACTGGCCTGACACTTAACAAAATTTTTGATTTCAGATATTCCCCGTATGCCGACCAGTAACACGTCGCTTTTTTCCCGCCTGAGGAGGCGGGAGGCCGAGGCCGGGGGGGCTAATCCCCAGCCTCGGAGGAGGGCGAGGACAGACGGCGCTTCCTCGTCGGCCGGGACGAGTGGCCCCGAGGCGGGGGCCCCTGCGGCCGACCCGAGGCGGGAGCGGGTGGTCAGTGGTGCGGGCCCATCGGCCCCTCCTTGCCCTGCCCCCCTTGCCCGGCGGGGGGAATCGTCCGTGGCCCGGCCGCAGCAGCCAGGACCCGGGCCTGCCCGAGGCCCCGAGGCGAGCGGCTCCGGGACCTCGGGTTCGATCGTGCCGAGTTCTTCCCGAGCTTTCCGAGAAGAGTCGGTTGAGCCGGACTCTTCCATTCCTGAGGGGAGCTCGGCCTTTCAGGACGCCGAGGTCGCACGCTCCATGTTGCGGCGTGCAGTGCTTCCAGCGGACCGGGCCGTGTTCCGGGGGATTTCGCTGGAGGAGGTCGCCGGCAGTGCTTACTGCAGCACGGCCCGGGTAAGTTTCCTTCTTAATTTTCTGGAGTTATTAGCGTGCATACGTGCCTTTCAACTCACAATACCCTCGCTTCTTCTCTTTTTTTTTTTTTTTTTTCAGCATATTCTCGAGCTCGACACCATGGCGTTCCTCGCCCACGGGTATCGGGAAGAAGTTCGGCAGCTCGGCCAGCAGCTGGAGCCGGCCAAGAAAAGAATCGCCGAGCTAGAAGCGGTGTCGGCCGCTGCCGAGGCTCGGTGGGCGGCCACCGAGGCCGAGCGTCTTGCCGTGGTGGGGGCGCTTGAGGAGGAGAAGGCGGCTCACGCCATGACCAAGGCAACCATGCGCGGCACGGAGGCGCGCTTGGGGGAGGTCCAGGCCAGGGTCGCGGCCCTCGAGTATGAGGAGAGGGCCCTTCGCCTCCGACTCGAGCAACTTGAGGCCCGGGAGAGGAGGGCTCTCGAACGAGCCGAGCACGCCGTGGAGCTCTTCAAAGAGTCGCAAGAGTTCCGCGACATGTTGGAGGAGGAGACGGTCGACGGTCTCCTTCGAGGCTTCGAGAACTTCCGAGAGCAGGTGCGCCTGTACTGCCCTCAGTACGACTTCTCGACGGTCCGTCCGAGGGAGGACCGGGGCTGGGGGTCCGACGTGCGAGCCCTTCCCACCATCCTGACATCTGAGGCGGGAATATATGAGCAAGACCCCGCCGAGCCTTCGACGGGGGTAGCCGAGGCGGATGGTGTCATGGAGGTGGCTCTGGTGGCCGAGGCGGACGCTGTCCCGGAAGTGGTGCCCGAAGCTCCTGCTCCCGACCCCGAGCCTGTTCCGGAGGAAGGTCTTGAGGTCATCAATGTGCCGGACGACCCCCCGGATGTGACTCCCGCCGCTTAGGACTTAGCATATTTTTCTTTTCTTTTTCATTGTATCCGGGGTCGGCCCTTAAGCGGCCGACTTCCAATTTTGTGATTGGCCTTCCGGCCCTTTGTTAATGAAAAAGTATTTTTGCCATTCCGTGTTCATCTTTCCCTCTGTTGTCATGACCGAGGCCAGAGCCTTAGCGAACCGCCTCGATGGCCTAGCTTCGCATTTTAATTTCCGGGCTGCTTAACGAAGTTGTCCTTCTTCCCGGGCTACATCTTAGCCTTCTCGGGTTCCAGTCATCCCGACGAAGAGGAGCTCCGAGTCTTGAGTTTTTTAGAAAATTTCTCTAAGTCCTATAGCTCGGATTTGGGAGTCGTGGAGGTCATTGCGTTTAGCCTTTAGGAGAGTCCCAAGGCGTCGAGGTCGGGCCTTAGCCCTTTAACTAAGACCGGACTAGGTCTGTGCGTGCCGCTAATCGGGGAGTTTAGTCGGGTCTCCGAACTTAACTCCAAACCCCTCAGAGGGAGCGCGGGCCAATAGGCAGGTCATTACCGACGGTTTTCGTAGTTATTGTTCTCGGACTCTGCCGAGGCTTCGGTGAGCAAGGCTGGGTTTCCAGAGATTGCCTTGGTACCCGCTTTTGGCTGGCACATTCGTGGCCGGGACCATTTTTTCAGCCGGACGTAGGAGTTTACGTCGAAGAGCCGAGTTGGGCACTAATTTATGAAATCCTCTGTACCAGTTTCGGAGGCTTGACGAACGGTGCATGCATAATGTAATTAGGAGGTCGACCCTAAGCCGACCCGTTAGAGAGGCCCGACTTTGGGGCGAGATAAGGCTCCAACATTAAGATTTCGCTCAGTAATATGTAAATAAAATTTGACAAGGAGGGCATCCAGTTGAATGTACCTCTTTCATTCTCAGAGTTATGCTTCGCATGGTGGAGTAGGCTGCTTCCCTTCCTCGTCGACCTGCGGAGTCATTTTTGACTTTAAGGGGGCTCGGGCTTCTCACGGACCCGACAGCACCCGCCGAGGTTGAGAGGGCTTGGGGAGACTTTATTGATTTGTAGCTCTTTGCGAGGTCGAGGGAGTTTGAGACCCTGTGGTCGGACCTCGGGGCACCTCAACCTTGGTCGAGGGGTCTTATGTCAGGTCGGCGGGTCTGCGGACGCTTTGCTGACCTGTGGTATCTCCCGAGGTCGAGGGAGTCTGGTTCTCTACGGTCGACCCTCGGGGCATCCCGACCTTAGTCGAGGGGGCGCTACGGGGGGCCGCGAAGGTACTACCCCGTTGTTGGTGATGAGCGCCACGGGGGGCCGCGAAGGTACTACCCCGTCTTTCCGAAGTGTCGAGGGGTCTGGGTACGCACTGTCGACACTCGGGGCATCTCGACCTTAGTCGAGGGATCGCTCGCTTCGGGGATCGGGGATCGTCGACCGCTCCTGGGGGTCCACTTCGTGGCGCCCCAGGTGGAGCCACCCTTTCCACCCCTCACGACGCCTTCCCGAGGTCGAGGGAGTCTGGTTCTCTACGGTCGACCCTCGGGGCATCCCGACCTTAGTCGAGGGGGCGCTACGGGGGGCCGCGAAGGTACTACCCCGTTGTTGGTGATGAGCGCCACGGGGGGCCGCGAAGGTACTACCCCGTCTTCCCGAAGTGTCGAGGGGTCTGGGTACGCACTGTCGACACTCGGGGCATCTCGACCTTAGTCGAGGGATCGCTCGCTTCGGGGATCGGGGATCGTCGACCGCTCCTGGGGGTCCACTTCGTGGCGCCCCAGGTGGAGCCACCCTTTTCACCCCTCACGGCGCCTTCCCGAGGTCGAGGGAGTCTGGTTCTCTACGGTCGACCCTCGGGGCATCCCGACCTTAGTCGAGGGGGCGCTACGGGGGGCCGCGAAGGTACTACCCCGTTGTTGGTGATGAGCGCCACGGGGGGCCGCGAAGGTACTACCCCGTCTTCCCGAAGTGTCGAGGGGTCTGGGTACGCACTGTCGATACTCGGGGCATCTCGGCCTAGGTCGAGGAATCCTGCTCCATTCCACGTCTCATCGTTCTTGCGATTCTTCCCGAGGTCGAGGGAGTTTGGGACTCTACGGTCGAGCCTCGAGGCATCCCGATTTTGGCCGGGGAATCTGAGGATCACAGACGACCCAATATTAAAAGAGGATTACAGTTATCAAGGTGAGAGAAATATTTGCAGAAAAAGGAGCTGAGTCCATTGTCCTGATTGTTTTGAACTCCTTAGGGTTTCATTGGTAATACATCCGTAGATTCTCGGAGTTCCAGCTTCGTGGGATCAGAGTCCCCTCCAGGGACTTCAATTTGTACGCCCCTGGTCGTTGTACCCGGGCGATTTGATACGGCCCTTCCCAATTTGGGGCGAGCTTTCCTTGCTCGGTCGGTTGAGAAGCCTCGGCTCTCCTGAGGACGAGGTCCCCTACTTTGAAGAGCTTGGGCTTGACTCTGGAGTTGTAGTATTGGGCCGTTCGCTGTTGGTATCTCGCCATGCGAACCCGGGCGATCTCTCTCGTTTCTTCGACAAGGTCCAAGTTGCTCCTTAGCTGGGAAGAGTTGGTGTCGGGGTCATAATGCTCCACTCTGGGAGAAGGCAGGCCGATCTCCAACGGGATGACGGCCTCAGTGCCGTATGCTAGGTTGAAGGGGGTCTCTCCCGTGGGTAGTCGGAACGTGGTCCGGTACGCCCAAAGGACATTGTACAAGTCCTCGACCCACTGTCCTTTGGACCGATCAAGCCTAGCTTTAAGTCCCTGCAAAATAGTTCGGTTAGTTACCTCAGTTTTCCCGTTTGTCCGGGGGTGAGCGACCGAGGTGAAACGGTGATCAATGCCGAGTTCAGAGCAAAATTCCCTGAAATGAACATTGTCAAATTGTCGACCATTGTCAGATATAAGGATACGGGGTAGTCCGAATCTGCAGATTATGGACTTCCACACGAAGTCCCGCATCTTTTGCTCGGTGATCCGGGCAACGGGTTCGGCCTCGACCCATTTGGTGAAGTAGTCGATGGAGACGACCAGGAACTTTCTCTGTCCGATGGCCAGGGGAAAGGGCCCCAGGATGTCGATCCCCCATTGGGCAAACGGCCAGGGGGCGATGATGGAGGTTAGTAGAGCTGAAGGTCGGCGCTGGATATTGGCGTTTCGTTGGCACCGATCGCACTTGCGGACGAAATCTGTTGCGTCCTTCTGGAGTGTGGGCCAGTAGTATCCCTGCCGCAGGATCTTATGGGCCAAGGCTCGACCCCCTAGGTGATTTCCGCAGATCCCTTCATGGACCTCTCGGAGGGCGTAGTCCGCCTCGGAGGGGCGGAGGCATCTGAGAAGGGGAGAAGTAAATGATTGTCGATAGAGTTTATTCTCGTACAAGACATACCGGGGAGCCTGGCGCTTGATTCGACGAGCCTCCATCTCGTCATGAGGTAGGGTTCCGTCCTGAAGGTAACAGATGAGCCCATCGATCCAACTTGGCTCGGAGTCGACGTACATGGTAGGCTCGGGTTCCTCCGTGCTGGGGGTCTGAAGATACTCGAGCGCTGTTCCCTTGGGAAGCTCGCTCATGCGGGAGGTGGCCAGTTTGGATAGCTGGTCTGCCCTGAGGTTTTCCGCTCTGGGAATGTACCGAATATTAAAAGAATTCAGGGCAGATGTGAGTTCCCGCACCTTTTGGAGATACTTTTGCATAGATGGCCCTTTAGCTTCAAAATCTCCTTGGACCTGGTTCACCACCAGCTGGGAGTCGCTGAAGGCCGTCAGATCTCCCACTTTTAGTTCTCTCGCCAGCTTGAGCCCGGCGATGAGAGCCTCATACTCGGCCTCATTGTTCGAGGCCGGGAACTCGAGGCGCAGAGCTTGCTCAGCCACCACTCCATCTGGACTGGTGAGGATAAGTCCGGCCCCGCTGCCCCCCGGGGTCGAAGACCCATCCGAGTGCAGGACCCATGGCTGCTTCGGGGTCTCCTCCACGGACTCAGATGGCAGCTCGGGGTCGTCCGGAAGAGTGCACTCCACGATGAAGTCGGCGAGTATCTGAGCTTTGATAGCCGGCCTGGGCCGATATTCGAGGTCGAATTCTCCGAGCTCGACCGCCCATTTGGCGACCCTCCCCGCACGATCCGACCTCTGCAATATTTGCTTCATGGGTTGGTCGGTCAATATAGTTATCGTATGGGCTTGGAAGTAAGGCCTGAGTCTCCGAGCCGAGATGATGAGAGCGAAGATGGTCTTCTCAAGTTTTGAATATCGGGTCTCGGCATCCCTGAGAACCCGGCTGGTGTAATAGACCGGCTTTTGGAGCTTGTCCTCTTCCCGGATGAGAACTGAGCTCACTGCGGCTGGGGAGACGGCCAGATATAAGTAAAGGACCTCGCCTTTCCGGGGCTTGGTGAGCAGCGGGGGAGAAGCCAGAAGGCTCCGAAGCTCTTCAAAGGCCTGCTGGCATTCTTCTGTCCACCGGAAATCTTTCGGCCGTTTGAGGCTCTTGAAGAAGGGGAGGCAACGCTCGGCCGACCGGGAGACGAACCTTTCCAGGGCGGCTACCCGTCCCGCGAGCCGCTGCACCTCCTTAACTGTCTTTGGAGGCGACATCTCTTGCAGTGCCCGGATTTTCTCCGGGTTGGCCTCAATTCCGCGCTGGGTCACTATAAAACCCAGGAACTTGCCCGAGGTGACCCCAAACGCGCACTTCGCCGGATTGAGTTTCATTTGATATTTTCTGAGCTTGGCGAACGTCTCGTCGAGATCGGCTATGTGGTGTTCCGCCGCTCGGCTCTTCACCAACATGTCGTCCACGTAGACTTCCATGTTCCGGCCGATCTGGTTTTTAAAAATCTGGCTGACCAGCCTCTGATAGGTGGCCCCAGCGTTTTTCAGGCCAAAGGGCATCACCTTATAGCAGTAGGTGCCCTTGTCGGTGATGAAGGCCGTCTTCTCCTCGTCTTCTGGCGCCATTCGGATTTGATTGTATCCTGAAAAGGCGTCCATAAAAGTTAGCAGTTGGTGTCCCGAGGTGGAGTCGACGAGTTGGTCGATGCTCGGGAGGGGGAAACTGTCTTTTGGGCAGGCCTTGTTCAGGTCGGTGTAGTCCACACACATACGCCATTTTCCGTTGGCCTTCTTTACGAGGACTATGTTGGCGAGCCAGTCCGGGTAGGAGACCTCCCGGATGAAGCCGGCTCCGAGGAGTTTGTCCACCTCCTCGGCCGCAGCTCGTTGTCGCTCGGGGGCGGAGCCTCTTTTCTTCTGCTTTACAGGCTTGCTGGTTGGTTTCACCTGAAGTCGGTGGACCATGACCTCAGGGTCAATTCCTGGCACGTCCGCGGGCGACCAGGCGAAGACGTCGGCATTATCCCGCAGGAAGCTGACGAGGCGGTCCCTCTCATGGGCGCCGAGGCCGGAGCCGACCTGCACGGTTAGCTCGGGAAAATTTTCTCGTAGTGGGATTTGAATAAGGAGCTCACCGGGCTCTACTTGCTTCTTCCAGGGGGTGTCCCTCGCATCGAGGGTTTCTATGGGGAGTGAAGGGCGCGTCGGGCGGTCTGGCGCCTCAGCTGGTTGTTTCACTGTGTGGGCCGCCATGTAGCATTGCTTGGCGACCAGTTGGTCTCCGCGGACCTCGCCTACTCCTTGGTCGGTGGGGAACCGCATGAGTAAATGACGAGTTGAAA
>NC_143201.1:18240000-18277500 GCF_051530095.1 Phoenix dactylifera
GGCCAGAGCTAAGTCACGGGCAATTGTCTCTGAAAGTGGCTTCCTCTTGCCACCTATCCTGGTATAGTTTTTTTGGTACACCTATATCCTGGTATTACTGAAATGTCCTTGTGGCCTTTTGCAGCTCTCAAAGTTTCTTCAGATCTTTATCATGTTGGAGCCTTTAGAAAAGCACGGATTTATTTAATGCTTTAGAAAGGTAATTTATCATTTTTTACATGTCCAAAGGGGGCGATGTTGATATTAGCAGCAATGGAAACCGAGGGCTTTTTCAGGCTCCAATTCTATGGGTCCCAAGAGCCTGGATTTTGGACCCATCTGCAAAAGAGACAAAATAAAAAAGAAACTAACAGATGCTGGCGTGAACAGATGGAGATGGAGCATCGGTGGGAAGGTCCCCCTTTAGGGTTTTAAAGTAACCGGGTGCTTTAACTTTTCGACCAGGTCCGGGCCTCACTGCAAAATGCTATGTTCGGTCAATTGTTTTATTTGATGGCCATCCATTTTTTGATGGTGGCCATCCACGGCCGCACAACACTCTACGGTGCTGCCTGCACACTGTAAAGAATTTGTGCTCTTAACTTTTAAGGAACATGGATTACCATCCCTATTAAAGTTAGTAGTTTGAAGCTAATTAGTGGGGATCGGGGTTGTATCTTTTTTTACCGAAGAAGGATTCACCTTCCTTCATATAAATTTGCTGCAGGATCATCCACCACACAAATCTCAAAGCACTTTGAATTCTGTCAATCATCTGCTTGAATATATTTTCAAAGCAGCTAATGAATGATCTAATGGTGGATTCCCGCATGAAAGATACACCCCCGACCGAATCAATGTTATAGCAATAAGAAAGAACCCTCTCTACTAGCACATGCACAGAGAACTTAGTATCCTGCTACTCTTCAATTTAGAGGGGCGCGAGATGAACATATTGCATTAAACACCTTCAAGAGTTTTAGAAGGCTAAGTAGGATTTTAGGCTTTGCTAAATTAAAGTAATTCAACTGTAGAATATATATTTTGGCCAATCTTCTTTTCTGTCCTGTCCTTCTCCTTTTTTCACTTTAATTTGCTTGGGCACAAACAAGATTTTGCAATTGGAAAGCTTTTATCCTTTCAAGCGTATTTTGTGAAATGCCTTCTAGAGCAGCATGATTGACAAAAGTTAAACGGAAGGGAAACTAAATAAATAATACAGATTTTGCAGCTATTTTGAATATATATCTTGTAGAAGCTAAAATTAATAAAAATTGAGAAATGTGATTTCATGCTATAGTTACTAGTGCAGTTGGGGGTTTCAAAATATTCATCATAATAACTATTATGATCTCTTTTGAAAAATAATGGTCAATGTATCATTATAAACATCAAATAATTAAAAAATAAGAGTTTTATTAGAAGACCTCCTTCCACGAGGTGCAACCACCAAGCTATAGTCTAGTTTTCAACTATAATGGTCTTAATCTGAAATTAACATTTAAAATAAACGTCAATTTTTTAACCAGAAATTCTATCATTTTAGGGACTAAGAGGGCTGGCGAGTATAATTCTGCCATTTCAATCAAAGTTTTGTCTTGATAAAATCTGAAGTCCTCAAGGATATTAATGATGCAACCTTGGCCATGTAAATTCTTGTCTTAATGGATTTTGATGAGCACTATCTTCCATTTTGACACTTGGCATGCATGTGTGTTCAACATGTATGAAGTTATCTAGCCTTTTTTTTTTTCTTTGCAGATAATTATCTGTCCTACTCTAGACAAAATGGCTGAGATTCATCCACATGAATCTTTTATTGGATTGTAAATATTCAATCAAATTATATTGCTGGATTAAAAAAATACATCCCCTGTGGCTAATGGTTGCATCCACCATCAACTTAGTATTTTCAATGGAAACAAAGCAATATGAGTGCAATGATCAAAAGTAAGATTGCATTTGTCAATACAAGTAGTTCAATGGTTTGATTTATCTCTATTGCACATGCCATACACTATGCTCGCCAATGCTGCTTGTTATCATGGGCAAAAGAATAAAATACACCCATGCATAATTCCTTGGTATTATAATCACATACATGATTATATGCAAGGAAAGATATCATAATCAGTCATGTAGGATAAGATTAATATAGTAGCCTTTAATCATGATATGTTAAACAAGTTCAAACTGATAACTTTGTGATGAACATGTCATGTGCTGATTATGATTGCTCTAACTCTGACACTGCCTATACAATTTATCTCTTAATGAATGCAGATTCCATGAAGTATATCCCATAGCTGGTACACATAATACTTTAGATGAGCCTTACATGACATTTTTATTTCTGATAATTAGTAATACAAGTAATTAATTTCTTAACCATAACCAAATATAAACTCACCTTGAAACTACTTCAAACTTGGAGCAACACCCTCAAAGATGGCTCTTTTTTTTTTTTGCTGAAAAAGGAGGGAAGGGAGGAGGAAGAGATGAGCCCACCCCCACGTAACAGCCCCTACTGGGCCCCACCCTGTCAGGATAATGTTCGATGCGGGCAGAAATGAGCTTGGGCACCCGGCCGGTTTTACTTATATTCTCCCCACCTATGGGCCCGGTTCGGATATTCCTTTGAGCTCTAGCACGAACCTTCCGTATGAGTACGTCATACTTGGCACCATCGAGGCTACCAACGGACCAGTAGCCCTTCCAAACTCCGTGTCCGAGCAGAGAGCATCTGGTCTCCACAATTTCATTGATGCTTGTGCGTTTTGAACTCGAAACCACTTGATTGGAAGTAAGTCATGTTCCACTGAGCTACCACCTCAGTGGCAAAGATGGCTCTTTCAAAATTCTATCCAGACTGACAGCCCCAGATAAAGAGCCTGGCTGGTTTAAACTCTCCCCAACGCAATAAAAAAAGTCATGATAGGTTTTAAGACTCGGGCCTTGTCACAGCTGGGCCCTCATGGGCCCCGGGCCATCCCTTCACTTTTCTCGAGTCTCCAGGCGTGACCAACAGAACTGCCACTGCTGCATGCTGCCCTCCGGGCTAAACACCACCATATAAAACTGTGGAAAAGCTTGCACTTTATCAGCACGAGCAGACCAACCCTTTGGCCACTCAGTCCTTAAAGCACGCAGATCACTCTTTTCTGTGCGCCCATTATAAAGGCACGTCCCATTCCCTTTAACTACCTGTCTTTTTTTTTATCACCACCATCACCACTACAGTCCCTGGTTCCAACTTCTCTCACTTCCATTTCTTCTGCTTGGTGGTAAGGGAATGGAGGTAAGCGAAGAGGTTGTGGAGCTGTTTTGCTTTGGTAGCAGCGGCGAGAGAGGATGGTTTTGTCATGGTGGTAGGTTTTTTGGTTGCAGGATGCGAAGAAAAGGCAGCAGGTTCCGGCGTTTGGGAGCTGGAATTTCTGCGACGAGGTCCCGATCACGGAGTGCTTCGAGACGGCGATGGGGGCTGGGTTGATCCGAGCACGCTTCTTTGTAGGAGATGGTGAGGATCTCTTCAAGGTGGTGCAACCACAGCAGCAGCAGCAGCAGCATCATCTGCGAAAGGTTAGTGATGATCTTGCCATTTTTAAGTGAAATGAAGCTCCTTGGTTTAGGTTAGTTTTAGTGTTGTTGTTTGGGTTACAGGGGAAGAAGCGAGGAAGGGGAAGAGAAGGGGTGAAGCAGTATGACGAGGAGTGGAAGAAACCCAAGCCAGTGGACGAGGACTTGTACAAGATACCCCCAGATCTCCTCTACAAAATGCCAAGGAAGGCAAGTTTTCTCTCTGAAAAAAATTAATGGTGCTGCATGGGCCTGTACCTAATTAACTCAGGCTTGGGCTGCAACTTGTCAGGCCAATTTAAAGTTGGATTGGAATCAGGTTGAAGGTTTGGGCAATTTTCTGTAACAAGGATCTTAACCCAATTTAGTCTGCCTTTGCACCATATCTCTATGGTCTCCATTAATGTGAGACAATTAATTTGAGCTTGATCCACCCAACTCTTCTTGACTCAACCTAACTCAAATTGTGTTAAAATATTGAAGTTTGGTTAACTTTAGTTTTGGGTCTTCAAGTTAATTGTTTAGTTGGTATTTAATTTGTTATCATATGACACTTGGTAGGGCTCATTGCACAACATGACTTGCCCAAGTTGGGATTCTAAGGAAGTTGATCAATAATCTTGTGGCGTGCTTACTTGAGTTTGGGATTTCCCATTCAACCATGCCTAAGAATTTTTTAGGCTTGTCTACTCGGAGCTCACGTTTCCTTGTTTCGTTTTGTTTTCTTGCTTTGTTGCAGAAGAAGCTGCCGTGGAATTTGTGGGCCGGGTGTCTAGGCCTCAACTGCATCGCTTAAGTGGGCTTGGGCTACCAAAGACACTATTATTTGATGTTTTGGTGGTGCATGTAGTTCCTAGTTTCCCCCCCCTTCTTCTTTTTGCCTCTGTTATGTGTGATATATATTACAAGATAGTGTTCTTTTACTCAGGAAATGGAAGAAGCCCCTGATGTTTTGCGTGAATCTAAAAACAATCAAATTCATCAAGCCATAAAGAGTAGAGTATCAATGTCGTCGATCTTTACCATCGAGATGCGAATATAGAACCTCTCATGAACTATGGGAGTTAGGAGTGCCAACAAGTAGACCAAGTTTTCATCTTGCAAAGGGTAGGTGTCAACTAGTTGGTTAGTAAAGCCATTCGGCTACGGTCGCTAATGACTTGGGTTCGGATCCCATCTACATCTTCGTGTTGGGCAGGGATGAATCCCTTTCCTCTATAATTTGTGAATTTTCTGAATCATTAGATTAAGAATCGTGAAGAGAACTAGTGCGAGATAAGAAAAGATTTTAGCATTAATAGTATGATTTGAGCTAGTGTATTATAGAGATTTAACTTTTATGTACCTTATAATTTACTATGATTATTCCACTATGGGTTGCTCCCAACCCCAGATCAAAATCCAAGATGGGTCATGCATGACTCATAATGATGTAGTCACTGAGAAGCATAATTTAAAGTTGAAATCTTTGTATCGATTTCTTGTAGTAGCTTTCTTGTTCTCTCCGCTCGCTCTAGCTGTTTTGTACTGGCGAGGTTGCTTTCGATCTTTTTTTTTTTTTTTTTTTTCTCTCTTTTTCTTTTAGTCTTTTATCACTTCGGAAGCTTTACGAAAGCTCGAGAGCCGTGTGGGTGGGACACGGGTTACATGTTTCGCGCCAAAGGAGGATTCACTCCATCGCTTCAAGATCCGCGTAAGCGGATGAAGGAAGAAGGTCGGAGTGCTTTGATTCTGTGCAGAGCACGATCTAGCGTTCAAAAAAAAGATCTATCACTCTTTCGGGTGAAAGATGCAACCCAAATCCATGCGGGTGCGTCTCTTTTGCTCTTTTCTTTTGTATAGATTTATACTTTACTGAATAAAAAAAGAAAAAAAAAAACTGTGGAGGTGCAACGCTTTTAACTTATGCTAAAATCCTCTACATTTGTAAGCTTTGCGTTCTGTACATCTAACGGTCAAAAAAAGATCAATCACGTTTTTGGGAAAGGATGCAACGCAAACCCGTGTGGGTGTGTGTGGCTTTTGCTTCTTCTTCTTTTTTTTTTTTATAGATTTATACTTTCAGAAAAATTTTTAAAAAAAAACCGTGTGGGTGCAAAGCTTTTAACTTATACCCACATCCTCTACTTTTTTTTTTTTTTTTTTTTGCAGTCACGTTTGCCAATGAAGCAAGATTTTAACTTATACCGGCATCCTCTACTTGTGGGGTCTTAGTTTTTAACTTTGACTCGTATAAGACAAAAAATAAAAAGAGGGAGACGACCGTGGGCGGTGCAAAGCTTAGAAGGAAATATCACCAAATGTGCAAGCATGCATTAACAAAAACAAGCATAAGGAAAAAAAGCTAAAAGGGTCTCTTTAATGTTCATGTTTTGATATATAGATAGACGATATTTTTTTTTAAAAAAAACTAGGGTAACATTTCATATCTACTTCACTTAGAGTCTGTTTGGATCCCAGAAATATTTTGTTGGTAGATAAGATCTTCCGGTAGGGAGGGACAAGTAGGAGGCGTTTGAAGTGAGAAGGAAGAAAAAGAGGATAGATTGGGTGATCTAGAAAAAATATTTATCTTGACTTATAGGAATAATTAAAGTCATTTTAGAGGTGATTTTTAGCTTATCTATAAAATTAAGATAAGTGGTTCTATAAGATTCCCCAATCCCTCTCAATTCTCCTCTCTTCTTCTTCTTCTTTTTTCTTTGCCCCTAAAATATTCTTTCACATAATGTATCGAATGCCTGCTTCCCCGCTTGGTTTTATTTAGAAATAGTTTCCGATCTTGCTCTTTTTTTACTTTCGGATGTCAATGAATCACCTATCCCATTTCCACAACTGGACTTCACGGTAGGGACTCTCCTTGCCGTCCTTCCTTGTTGATGACGATAACGATAACTCTTTTTCGATCTCGATCTTGGTTGATCAATCAACAGAAGCAAGAGACGAGAGCTTAGCCTATCATGAGTAGTATCGACTTCTCGTACCATCATCATAAACTTGTTATAGGTGTTAACAAGTTATTTTGCTTGGGTAGTGGCAGTAAAGTCACTATTACCATATGTTCTAAAGGTATTGATTATGAACTCCTTCCCATCTTTATGAGACAATACTTTCTTTGCAACCAATTAAAGACTACATCTCGATCCCAACAAACTCCCAAGGATGACCCCGCAAACATCCAAAGAAATTACTTTATATATTACTCATCAATGTACATCTTGGTTATGCGAATTTGAAGGTACATTGCTTAGTAATCTTCAACTTGATGCCCTTCTGAATCTAACCAAGAAGGTAAGGATGTGGATATTGCTTGATCTGAAACCCCAGTTTCTGAACTGGATTTTCAGAGATAAGATTTTTTTAGCTTTCAGAATCTACAATAGCTCTAATAATGTTTTGCTTCACCTGGATCTTCAAGTAGAAGAGCTCCTTTTGCACTTTTGGGTCTGCCTTAGTTGTTATGTTGGGTTTTCTTATCATCCGGCTCAATTTTGAGTTTGCTTGATTAAGCTTGGTCTTTTTTCGGCTTCTTTCTCTTTAGCTACAATTTGGGATGAAGCTTCCAACACTTTCTATTGGTGTGTCCATAGATGTTATAGTGGTCGTAGTGATTTCTTGAGTCGTATTGACATGCTTCTTACTTTGCTCCCTCTTTTGGCTTGATTTTTTGTTGTCTCTCTTAAACTTGTCGCCCTTCATGCCTTCCTAGGTCGATTCTTCTTCTCAATCCTCACGGCCTTCATGCTAACTTCGTTAATATTTTCAAATTCGAAAAGCTCCATATTAATAGCCTATTGTACTTGGAATGAAGACATTGAAATCCTAATCTACCAGCGAATTTGATAGGTTAGAAAATCAACATTTATAGATAAAGAGCTCTAGTCCCTTGCTCCACTTGCATTAAGAAAAGGCTTATAGAGTTTCTCATTACTACTTTGCATAAAACGAAGTAGAGATAGAGAAGATAATTAAATATGCTCAATGAGCTCCGGTAGATTGTTCTAGTGCACTGTAGCCATTGTTGGTTTAAGATATCCTCTAGTATTGGTATAACTCGTGATTTTGCTTGACTATGTATATACTTATATACTGTGAAGAGAATGAAGGGAAACTAGTACTTGATTATTAGTTTTAGTGTTGAGAATTTTTCTTTTACATCATATATATATGTCTCCCATGCAACACAAGGGTGCAAATGTCCTTCGGAGCCGATCTCGCAAATCCTTCGTTTTCAATTATTTTCTCTAAAAGCTGTCTCACTACTAGCATTTCCAAATTCTTTCACTTTTCTTTCCTAACTTTCTTGTTTTACTAAAGCTTTTGCTTACCTTTGCCTCCTAATTCCTTTTGTTGCAACTGCTTATACCATCTCATCTTAATATTGGTTTCTGTACCTCCTTTAACGAGCTCTGTTGTATGTCAATATGGTATAGATTCAAGAAAAGTATGAGAATTTATAAACATCTTCTGATGCCATTATTCCATTTTATTCTGTTCTTATAATTTTTTTTTTTGGTCTTTCGTTTTTCCAAGTGTTTTAAGCAATTTCACAATTCTGAATGGAATCAACATATTTTGGTCGGAAAAGGAATTATTTAATCAAGCAAGCCTTCATGGCGTTCTTGGACATGGCCCTCTCAATTTGACGGTCCCCGCTACAAAATGGAATAAACAAGGCCAATGCATCAAAAGTAGAACAAACCAAGGGGATGGCACGGCCGAGCCGGTTGTTCAGCAAAATCATCAAATTTCTATCCATACTGACAAACCCACACACCTGAAGCTGTTGAATCTCAGAGTCCCCACAGCTCCCTACACATCAAAAATGTCATGAGACCTTTCAAGACTTAGGCCTAGTCACAGTTTGCGCCTTGTGAGAGCTTAAATTCCAAGGAGGCCATCGTCCCAGTGCTCGCGTAGGTGAACTTAGCATCCCTTGTGAGCCTAGAGCACTGTGTCCTCATGCATGGAGCATGGCCCATCTCTTCTCTTTTCTCCAGTCTCCAGGCATGGGCAGCAGAAATGCTCCTCTTTAGGATGAACGCCACCATATAAAACAGTGGAAAAGCTCACACTTTATCAGCGCGAGCAGGCGTGACCCATTAGTCTCTTACGGCACATCCTCCCACCCTCCTCATTCCAGCCTCACTTTAATTATTGGAACCACCACATTCCTTCTTGTTATATTGTCTCACTACATATTTTGTAGGTGCCAAGTTGATGGAGGTAAGTGAAGAAGTTTTGGAGCTTTTTTTTTTCTTGGTGTAAATAAGTTGTCTTTGTAATGGTGGTGAAATTTTTTGATTGCAGAATGCGAAGAAGGGACGGAAGATGCCAGAGTTTGGGAGCTGGAATTGCTACGACGAGGTCCCGGTCGTCACCGAGTACTTCGAGTCGGCGGGGTGGGGACTGGTTTGATCCAAGCTCACCCCCTTGGAGGAGTTGGTGAGGATCTCTTCAAGGTGGTGCTACCGCAGCACCAACAACATCAAAGAAAGGCCGGTATTCTATGCATGGCTCTCATGAGTTGGTTTTCGAGAAATATGATTCTTGCTATGGGTGTTAATGTTGTTGTTTGGTTTACAGAGGAAGAAAGGAGGATGGGGAAGAGAAGGGATGAAGCAGTATGAGAAGGAGATAGGAGGAAGCCAAAGCCGGCGGTCGAGGACTTGTACAAGATACCCCCAGAGCTCTTGCATCAAGCACCTACGAAGGCAAGCGCTGTTTATGAAATGTGATGATACGTGAGCTAGGTTGAGCTGGGCCAATATGGTCACTTTTGGTCCGACTTGGGTTGAGAATGTTTAATTTTCATGCAACACGAACTTTAAGTTCTTCTAACCTAAAGTTGACCCATGTATCTTAGAATATGGATCGGCAAGCTTAACCAAACTCGCATGCCTCTTGAACCAACATGACCCAACTTGAGTTGACTCGACTCAAATGGCATTTGAGCTCGAAATTTCGAAGTCAGTTCGGGTCAAGTTTGAGATGTTAGGTTAATCATGCTAGGGTTGTGTGTTAATTGGATTGGAACCCAAGCAGCCCAAGTGGCAAGCATTCAGATCAGGGAACAAATAATAGCATCCACATTGGGTTTTAGAACTTTCTATGGAACTCTTCTATGAATTTCTGAGTTTTTTCTTTTTCTTGTTTCCTTTTATTTTTTCTTTTGTTGCAGAAGAAGGTGCTGCGGAATTTGTGGGTTGGATGTCTAGGCTTGAACTGCATTGCCTAAGTGGGTTTGGGCTATGGAAGACACAATATAATTCTGTGGTTGCTTTTCATGTTTGCTGTTTGTGCCTCCAATCTTTCCTGCCGTAATTAGAGACGACGTAAGTTAGTGTATTTTAAAGAGGAAATGGAAGAAATTACTTCTTTTTAGACGGTCAACTAGTACTACTTTTATGATTTCAAATAATTGGAGTTCGTCAATCAATAAAGGCAACCATATCTAGCCTTATAATAATTTATCTCATATCTTTTTTTTTAATCCTTTTTTTTTTCCTATGATGAGTCCACCGTGAGTTGCTAGCATCTCGCAAGTCTAACCTAACATCAAAAGTGGAGATAGGGACACGATGATGCTGCCTAGAGAAGCAAAGTTCAAAGTAGCAATCTGTGTCAATCTCTTTCCATTCTCTCCATTGCAATTGAAGCGGCTTTTTATCTTTTCTTTTATCATTGATTTTTTTTTTTTTTTTTTTTTGGTTAGGATAGGTGGATCATACCTGACGGGTATGGATATACCCAATAAAGTCAAAAAATAGGATACCTCGGAGTGCCAAGGGTAACTTCCCATCTCCAGCACACAGGGTACCGTCAGAGTGACAGGCTACATAAGCAGCCACCCAATCCGCAGCTCCATTGGCTTCGCGGTATACATGCTTGGCCTGAAAGGCCCCTTCAACCCTCACTATAGCCCAAATATTTCGAAGCAATAGATGGTCACAACCGTTATTCCTTGGACCCTCCCGGATCCAACTGATAATGGTGGCTGAATCACCCTCCAGGATGATGGACCTGGCCTGTAACATGCACCGGGCATGGTGAAGGCCCACTCAAGTAGCTCTCAGTTCCGCACTCGGAACCGAAGTGTCAAATAACTGACTGCCCCCAGCAGCCACAATCCTGACAGACGAGTTTCGAATAACAAAATCCGCACCTCCCCTCGTGCCACCGTCCAGGACTGACTCAATCTCTGCTTGGTTGCTTGAATTGTTAATTGTATTTCAGTGTAATTCTCAGATAATAAATACGAGAAATTATATTCTACACTGCATGCATACATAGTTGTGTACGCTGCCAATCATAATTAAGCATATTTTGATACGTTATTGTAGAAACGATTGTTTATAATTATTAGCATGCACAGCCACGTGGTGCAGTGTACGTTATAATCTCTCGATGAATAGACGGGTGATACGTGTGTTAAGTGATCAAAGGTCCACATCAGCTTTTTACAGACTGCCACATCAGCAGCAGGAATTGACCACCTCAAAATGCAATTGACCACCTTTATCTAATGGCGAGCAAAATCTCTCACCTCTCCTATTCGAGTCACTTTTCTCGGTGAAACAACGTTCTAAATTATACCCTCGATAGGTGGTGGGGTTTTAAACTATGGACTCATACACAGAAGACAAAAACGAAAAGGAGGGCAGCACTGAGCCGTGCAAAAGTTAAAGTTTCATGCGGTGTTAAAGCAGAACTTTACAAAAGCAGGCCGGAGGAGTTAAATCGAAGGGGTTTTCCAGGTTTTTAAGCTTTGTTAGAGATGAGGACAGTTTTTTTAACAGATTAAAAGGACTTTTTTAAAGTAATTAAGGATAATTGTATCCATGAGTATGCAAACGTCAAGAAGTAATGTAGCTAGTAACGGCATGCAAGCTACTAACTCATGGTTAAGATCGATGTAGTTTCTTTCTTCTTGGAACTGGATTAATCAACCTCAAGTGGAGACGTCTGTCCATTTTATACTTTCCACTGTATTGCTCTACTTGAAAATTTAGAGCCGGTCATACAATTTGATTTGGTAGCATTTTTTTTTTTGAAAGAATATCCAACCTATCCTACGAGGGCTGACTCTAATCAAGATCGAATCCCCAACTAGGATTGCAAATGATTCGAACTGCTCGTAAATAGCCGAGACATGGCTTGGTTAGAGCTCATTCAAGCTCAGCTCGATTAGGAAATGAAAGTGAAGCTCGATGTTTTTGGTTGAAAAGCTCGGCTCCTTGAATGTGATATATCAAAGCCTAATACTCGGCTCATTTCTCCGTCTTTTTGCTCAAGTGGTAAGAGGTGATATTATCCAAACAAGTGCGTGTGCATTCAATAAAATACAAATTAAAAAAAAATATATGTCGAACAGTATAGAGCAACAGATATCCTTAGCATTCATGGCCTTCCACCAGAATATTCCCAGCAAGCCTTTGGTCAAGCTCTCTACAGTCAGTCTTTTCTTGTGACATGCATCCACAGTGAATTAAACCAATCCATGAAGGCATTACAACATTGTTCAAGTTACTTGGTTGATGGCGGAGTAGTGAACTAGGGCTTTTCCAGTGCTCACATATCTCTGCCTAGTTCGTTACACATGAATTCAGGAGAATGTCAGGAAGACAATCCAACTCCTCTAGGAATTCAAGAATATGCAAAGCTTCAATGGTGTAGGCCAAGGCCTGGACAATTGCAGTGGACCGTTGGCGCAGGGGATTTAGCTATTGTTCATTATTTCATGGAGTATTCACTAATGTGCAAATGGAGCTTCATCAATTGCATGGAGCTGCTATCAATGGTTTCTTGCAGCACCCTTCCCTGCCGCTAGGCTTCAGATGTCAGACAGGTAGCTATGAAGGATTTGTTTCATTACTCAGATCAATCCAGCATGCAGGAACATTTTCTTCTTTCCAGTTCCCACCTGAGGGTGGCCGTGATTTCTTTGAGAACCATTTCATGATGGGAGGTGGGGAAGAAGAAAAGAATCATACCAACTTGGAGGTGGTGGCTCAGTGACCGAGCCGAATTCTCTTAAGAAGGTTAGCCATGGCCGTTGGCTTCTAGTTCAAGGGCTACGTGAAGGGGTTTGTACCAATTGCAGGACCAACACAGAACATAAGCTTGTTCTTTTCTTACGTTTAGTTTAGCTTATATATATTAATTATTCTTCTATTTATAACAATGACCTCATCTGGCCATCAAGTTTTGCAAATTTGAGAGAAGCTTAAGTTGTTTCTTCCCCTCGCATGGCCTCATGCGTCCGGGAGTTTTGTAAAATGGGAGGGCTTTTCTAGTTTATAGGTCAAAAAATTCATTAGTTAGTGATATGGAAAAAAATTGAGCTAATGAAAGATCCTGTGTGAAGAGGTGTGGAGCAGCTGAAAGCTTCTAGCATACCTAAACAGTTGTTGGTTGAAACTCCCTGAGCAAGCAACTGCTACTATCAAACCTTCAGCGAATTAAAAGGTTCTGAATTAGGAGAATTAGAGAGGAGTTCATCAAGACAAATGTTTCCGATGCAGTCGTGCTTCTTCTCATCTTTCAATTCTCAACAACCAACTGGTCCAACTGATTGAATCAGAAATCTAGTCCAACCAGTTCACCGGTGCTGTGGTTAAAACAGGGGAGGAAGTAACAAAATTCAAAGAATTCAAAAGCTTTGAAAGCAAGCACAAGTATAACACATGGCAATTGCCTTGATGCAAGGCATTTAAAACCTGATTAGTTTCGATGTCAGAAATCATTATGAATTATCCCTTTTTGAAGGGGTTAGCATGATCATTATGAATTATACCTGCTCTAAAGAAGAAAGCAGAAATTCTATAGAAAGAAGAAGAAGAAGAGAAGAAAGCAGAAAACAATGCACATGGTAACTAGCACACTCAAATTTCACCAAGCGACTCACTCATATAATGAAGCAGCAATATTATTTATATATTTCCAAAAAGAACATTCTTACAATTTTTGGCCAATACAACAATGGCACATTGTCAGTGGCTTAGCATGGTAAGGGACTATACAAAATTACACCCTGTTTCACTCAAGTTCATTGTACACTCTAATAACTAATAAGCACACCACAGTGACCCTGTTTGGCTCTAAAAACATTTTCTAGGAACTATCTAAAGAACAATTCCATGGCAAGACCATGTAATTGGCTGAATAATTTGAAAATCTGGATTTCTTTTCTGAGCAATGTAAATTGGAAATAGGAAAGTGATAGGTATGTACAAAAAATGGTTCTAGCAAGAAGTTCTTATGTGATTTGGTAAGAAGAAAAATCTTGGACCGTGTTACTGTTCTTCCCCCTCCAATCTCCAGTTTTAGACAGAAAAGAAATTCTACCTCACCTTTTACATTATGCTCAAGGACAATGCATGTGGCGCAAGTCATGAACCACATCTGAGGAGCCTCCGAAATGGGCAAAATCAGCCCTGTGTAGATGGTTTGATTGGTTTCTTCTAGAATGGCTTTTTGTATCATTGCATGTGGTCTTGGATGAGAAGAAGTGACATACATGGATCCGGTGGCTTCTGCTTTCAGTTGAGCCACTGCCCATTATGTTTACCAATAATACCACCTCTTTGTTCCTGGTATCTTCACACCACCAATTCTGCGGGATTCCATCAACAAATTCTTCTTGAGTATAGAAATCCTCATGATGCACAGCAACCTCTACTGTTTGTCCAGGCTTGATTACGCCAACTGCCAGCTGGACCTACATAAACCGAGTAATGATAAAGAACTGACAATGCTGAAAACCAAAAAGTAGCAATTGAGAAATAAGAAGGGGCAATGCCAACATGCAGAAAGAAGTAAACTATATGCAGAGCGTATTATCGCCTTTCTCGCAGAAGCATTCAAGAAACCAAACTGACCAATAGCTATAGCTTAAATTTAGATAGGTGAGTGAGTGATAGTTACGACATATGAATCATTTGGTCCACAAGACAGTACAAGTAGAAAACATATTCTGCGTTCTGTCAATCTGTAAAAACCAAGTGCCATATATTCTCATCATGCTATACATCTATTACAATTTAGATTACTGTTCATTATCACTAAAGCAACATTATGAAATGTCCCCTCCGATTTACGTATTGAACACAACTATACAGGTAGAAATGCACTTTAAAGGCAAAATAAGAAAGGTCAGTTTAGGCAAGATCTCAATTGTGCAGTGCCGGTGGCATTTAAAATTTTATTAAACATGAAACTGATTTCAACCTGGTCTCACAACAGGGTCTTCTTGCAGCTGTCATAGCAGAAACGTTTTATGAGCAATCAAAAACTTTCAGACTTCCCAAATCTCCATATAACTCGATGATGTTTCCAGCTTGGCAATATATATAAATTTTTAAGAACATTGGTAAGGTTAAGAATAGCCTATACAAAATGTCTATCTGCCAATAATAATCAATGACAATAAGCACCAAAAATGCATCATGATGTGTAAACAGCTAACGATAGAAGCAGTACCTAAGCTATTAGTATTGGAGAGGGAAAGAATCAGAAATTTAAAGTGGTCCAATTTATAATGAAGTCTGAATATTTAGTATAATTGTAAACTCTGTTGTAGTACATCCAAGGGTGACTTCAACAACAGAGCAGGAATTGTCTGTTATCAGTGCATCACATGTTATAACTAAGTTTGTTGTAGTGGTAGTGGTTAGTAAATTGGAACCTTCCTGGTAATGGTACTGTCAGCACAGTATCTACACATATTGTACTCATACAGCATTTTTGCTATTTCCCTACCAGAGCATAATAAACAAAATTGTCAGTGAAGTGCATGCAACTATTTCCCTATGACTATACTTGTTTTGCTACAAGCACCATAGAAGAGAGAAGGAAACATCAAGACTTAAAAATAGCAAAAGCTCTAGAGGTCCTCCATCTCAAATTGACACTAGTGATGCTGCCCTAGACAAGTAATGATGGAAGCATCATTACTAGCAATAAATGCCAGTCAAGTAAACTGCATTGCAATGCCAAAGAATTAGGTTAGATGTAGTGAGCATGGTCAGGGTAGTCCTGAATGGATCCAGCAACAAGGACCACACAATAAAAGCAATTAACCAAGATTGAGGAACTTGTTTAAGCTCATAGATGGCATGAGTGGAATTTCAAGAACTACTAGGATGATGCTGAAGGCTTGGAATAGTTGATTAAGGGGCTTTTTATATTCATCACAAGGGAAGAGGCTTTTTATGAAACTGAAAGGCATCTAAATATCAAAATGATTAAGGGGCCAATTCCAAACAGGTACAACTATGAAGAAAATACTGTGATGTTTATGTGCATGACAAGGGCAGAGGCTTTTTATACTCATGAGATGCAAAATCTGACTTCTCATGTACATTCCATTAGATATGTGCCTAAAGATTCTATACCGAACTGGCTAGTACAGGGCATACCGAACTGGACCGATCAGCTATCGACACAGTTCGATATAGCAATTCAGTTTGCTAATAAGTCATCCTTGCCCCAACAACCTAGCATTTGATTTGCGGATTCGCCTCTCTCCCTCCCTCAAAACCCTAATGACATCCATCCTTTACTGGCTCGCCACCGCCGCCACCGCCTACGAGGCCTCCCAGGTAAGTCTCTCTCTCTCACTCACTCTCTCCTTCCTAATGATGACAATAGCTTCTCCCTCTCTCTCCCTCTCTCGGCCTCTCGCTCTCTCCCCCCTCTCTCTCCCCCCCTTCCTCTCCCTCTCTCTCCCTCCCTTCCTCTCCCTCTCCCTTCCTCTTTCTCTCTTCATTTCTCTCATTCTCCCTCTCCCTCTTCCTCTCCAGCACTTCCTGTTTCGATACGCCCAAGAATGGCACAATACAGTTCCATGCCATGCCGAACCGATCGCCGGCCGATATGACCTCCGGTGCCGGTTTAGAAAATCTTGGTTGTATGTATAGTTTATGGAGGCCAACTAAGGCCCAGAAAGCAGCCTAGAACATCCTAGCAACCACTTTTTCAACCACCAATCATTTTTCTTAACTCTCATCACTATGGCCTATATTATTGAATTGGTGATGCAGGACCCCCTATGATCATTTATACATAAGGTCCAATTTCCTCCACTAGCTAACATTTTGATTTTTTTTCAACCTGCTAGTAGAATATATGGTGGTGCCACTCTGTGATGGTGCAAAAGGAGTATCCTACTAATGGATTGTGAGTATTTGAGGCCAAACAATGAATTAGAGCAAAAATAAATATTCATAAAGCATGATATGGAATTGAGTTATTTTAATTTTATGAATCAGAAAAGCATACCTCAAGCCATAGTGGAAAGCCAAAGAAAGCTCTTGCAGAAAGTTTCGATGAATTTCCATCATCCTTTTTGGTGGACTGGCCTTCACAAATGATTTCAAAGATAGCTTTGTTTTTCTCACATTTGTTAGTGATTCGAAGGATGGAAGTATCATGGTTTTGCAGGATTATATTGTTTGTGCTAACAATAGTTTCTGGAACTTCAGAAAATTCTTCAAGTAAAGACCTTATTTTCTCATTTGATGCAATTATTTCACCATATTCTTGTCTCCTTATCAATTCATCTACATGAGCAATTTCAACACTGAATATGCACCTGACAGGTTTGTGATCACTGTCTGTTACATCCATGCAAGCTTCGTACCTGATAAATGAAGATGCCATAAGAATTGACAATCTGTGTACATTTTATGTTAAAACTATTGCTAGAAAATATAAACTTACATTGTAATTGAAGAAACTATAGGACACTCTAATGAGCATTCAGCAACTGAAATAGAACGGCTATCACGATATAGTATTCTGTCACACCAAGCAGGAATTCGCTTCTTCTCACTGGAATCATATCCTTCAATGCAATTGATATGTAACTTAAATGTCAATGCCTGTTGTATATGTGTCTCGAAAGAATTCATAACTTATATAGCATCGATGAGCTTATTTAGGCCCATGTACCTTCTTTATATCAGTGAACAGACCTTAATTTATGAAGAATATATTATGAATAGACTTACCTGAAAGACCTGCTTGGTGCCTTTCAAACTTGTATGTGGGAGGAAACTTGATTTTCCCTTCACGCATTCCTTGAAAAACTTTGCCTGCTTTCATTTCTGCTCTAAGCTGATCCTTATCTCTAAGCCAGTCAAAACATCTTTGTGAAACCATGTCCCTTGCTTCATCATAACTGATACCAAAAAGGCGATAATTGAAATCACCAAGAAATACAACCATGTCTGCTTCTGATAACTCAGGTTTTCCATTATCAGATTGAGATCCTGTGGCCTGTCATTACCTAGCTATTGTCATACAAGCTTAAGAGAATCTTTATTTAAAGAATCATACAAAAACTACAAGATCTAGTACATACAATTACTCCACGATGCAATTGAACAGACGTAGCACCAGCTGCACCACATGCAACAAACATGAGTATATTACCGTAAAGCTGCAAAGTTTGTGTCTGAGTGCATGAATAGACATGTTTTATATGTAAATCAATCATGTATGATATGAGCCTGCAGACGAGTTCAGTACCAAACCTGCAGCTCCATGAGGTCCAACAGATGGCCGGCTGAATGCCATTGTTTGATAAACATGATTAAAGTCAGCATTCCGCCGGCTGACAGCTTCCAAATGTGCAGCAAAATGACAGTTCACGAAGCATATTATACGATCATAGACTCTCATCCTCAAACCTACAGCACCCTGCAGACAATTGTTAGCCTATGTGTCAAGTTTATCAATAAATGGACTACAATAAGTCTAGCTGGAAAATAGTTATCTGCAGTCTTGTTAAGAAGAAAAGGCACCAAGTAAAGAAGAGCTGAACTCATTTTCGCATATAGAATAAGCCAAAAATCTAAAACCAATTGAAAGTTGAGCATAACAAATGAACAGAAAAATAATGCTGGCTGCAGAGCAATAAATTCATGGATAATAATATGTAAAAGTAACAAAATGTTATTATATAGCTTTGATATAGTGATATTTTCGGCAAATTTAAAACTATAATCCTCACTGTCTCAATATATTAGCCACACATGAAACATAGAGAGAGTAAGATATATAATTTGAAAAGTGCTTTCAACCTAATCACAATGACTCATAATATAGAAAATGGAATAGAAGAAAATAAATTTAACAATGTGTTCGTTTTTCTTTGTTTTTCTCCTTTGAGAATAATGGCTGGGGCACCACCAATCATCTCAGAGAAATGATGTGAAAGTTACCAAAGACAAAAACAAGGGAAAACACCTCCTGAGTTTTGAACTCGGAATACCCTCCAAAAAGAAGTGGGTTGCCACCACGGGTGTACCCCAGTTTTCTTTATCAATAGATCACTATGCAACTTAAGATTCTCTACTATATCCATTGTAATTTCTACTCTCTTTTCCAAACACAAAGTTTAATGAATGAGAAATCTAATAGACATTCATAACTAGCAGAATTACCAGTCAAAGTTGACTAGCCATCTGCAGATCAGTTGCTCCAAACTATCTGACTGATAATAAAGAAAGAATCAGATGCAAGTCTTGCTCAATATAGAATGTATATGCAACATGGATACTTGAGATATGAACCAATCCTAGCATCCAGGCAGTAATTGAAAAAAATTGGCATGAATAGAAAGAATGCAAAGTATTTTCTCTGCTATAGAGTTTCTTTGATATTATTGCTTCCATGATACAATGGTTTCTACAATACTAGACAAATAATACCAATAAATTTGTTTATTGAAGAGCTTTAACCATTAAAATAACAATGTCTATTGATACATTGAAGAGCTTTAGAACAGCTAGTATCATCAATTCTATGATGGAACCATAAGAAGCATAAGTCATCTATAATGGGAAAAAAGAATTCCTCCTTCCTTTTGCTACCATCCTATTTTTGCAATTTTAAGTATTCTAAAAATCTATACATGGAGAAAGAACCCATAAATTTCATGGCTTTAAACAGACTGAAAAGAAAATGTGATGAATTTTGAATTTTTCAGTGAGATTCATCCTCACACATTCCCTCATTTTCACTTTAACATGTAAACCTTTCCTGTTAAGTACAGGACAACTTTATCTTAGATTTAAATTTCCAGCACAAAGTTAAAACATTTCAACAAATGGGGATCAATTTCAGCCATAGGTCATAAGCATTCGAAAATGAAATTCTTTTTCCATTAAATCATCTAAAGGTTCTCAGTTTTTCTTTTTCTTATTAGATGGAGAGAAAAAACATTTTTTGGGCTAATAGATCAAGCTTCCAGGAAGCATTATCAAAAGGAAACTTGGATTTTGCTATTTTGATTAGATTTAGAAGCATTTCAGTGTCAGTTCCAAGAAAACTTAAGAAAATGGTAAAATTTTCCACCATTTGTTTGTCATAATATATGTATAAATTATTTTGTCCCCAATTTAGAAGACAATTGTTCACAAATAAGGACAATCATATTTGTTTTTATTAATATCCTCAACTTGCATTAGAAGAGCTTTTGTACTAAGAATCTATCTAGGAACCTGGGTTCTTGTTAAGATAGTGATACGACTGCTAATCAAGATGAACAAATCCCGCAGGTGCCATTGCTCAAGCAGAAATCTCCATTACTGATTTTATATAAGGATCCAATTGAAGGCAGAGAAGACAAGTTTTCATGATACCAAAGAAGTCATGAGGATAATTAGAATGACTGCACAAAGATGTCCAAGAATCAAAAGGCAGCGGTATTTAGTTGGTAAAATATCAGCTCCTCTTATTACTATTCTCTCATATGCTTTTTGTTGTTCAAGAGTTGCAATCCTGGTACTAACAAGCAATTCAGACAGCATTGCTCCACGACAGTGCCAATAAATACAGCTTTGCTACATTCCAGAGAAAACTAAAGCAAGAAATAACTTTAAAATGCAAAAGCCAAAAGTCTTCAAATAAACAAATACCTTGTTGCCAATCGCACGCCCAAAGCCACATGGTACCGCTGCAGCATCAACATCACCAATATTTGGCCTAAGATTCTTCCTAGCCCTGAGAAAATTATAATTTAATAAGTTGTATATAGCAGATTGACCAAGATAAAATCATCAGCAGACTAATGTCTAAGGGATACATTTGCAATGTTTAAAACAAAAACAAAAACTATAAAACCAAAATTAAAAATAATAATCTATATGATGATTCCTTCATAAGATATTTATACCATGCAGCAATAAGCAGTCCGGCCAACTGCCTAGAACCAACACGTTGAAAAGATGTTCCCTCATCTAAGGTTTTGCCTATAGTATCCAACCACCATTGCCCATTAGCACTTCCCTCAAGTCCTACCTAAGATCAGTTAAAAAGTCATAAGTGCAAACAATAAAGAACATTCTCCAAATGAAATATCAATGTTATAAGGACTGCTAAAACACCATGTTGGCATGTGAAATCATATTCACCAATGATGTAAACTTAACAATAAACCTTTGAACATAACATCAAAATGAAAGAGTCCACACTTATCATGTCATTAATATAATCCAAATAATCACCATATATTTTCTAAATTCAAGAAGAGATTAGAGAGAGACCTAAACTAATAAGTGTGTCTATATGTATAACATACATATATATACAAAATATGCATACACACACATATGTATAGCTCCGCATAAGACTTTAGGCAAAAGGATCCGTTAAACAAACCCCATATAGTCGGAACAAGGTATAAAAGTTAGAGTTGTTTTCATATTTCGTAGATAAATGATAGACTTGACGTAACAAAACTTTATAGCATGATTACTGCAGTAGATCCTTTTCCTATCAGTAGGCGGAAGAAGAAAAGAAGAGTGATAAATATATGTCTATAATTCTTAACAAGTTATCTATGTTCACTTAGTTACTTTCTTTTATATAGAGCATACAATACATTAAGATAATATCTGTTTCTCACTAATTAAAAAATAGATGTTTTAAAAATAAATAAATTACACAAGGAGAAAACATTTTTATGTTGGAAGAATGATGCACAACAAAATAATGAAGAATATATGTCCATATTTTTCCCAAGTTATACACTTCCCTTGATTAGTTTATTTTGTTTAAATGGATTCAAGTGATATTTTAGCTTACACACCATGATGCTTTCTATTAATGATAAGAAAAGAACCATGTTTATCAGTAGCAACACTGACAGAGTAATCTACTTTTGAATGCAAAGAAATTTATACATGACTTAGGCATATGGAATAAATTAATCACAAGAATTTTATGATTATTTAAGAAGCAATTTTCTTGGAGCATTCAAGTGTACTACTTGAAATTGTGTTAGGAAAAAATCTTGCAGAATATCTCAAGGTTTCCATGCTTAACATCGCATTGAAGTATATGGATGAAAGAACTCCAACAAGATTCTAGCTTATGCACATTGTGCTTATTTTATATAGAAAAAAAACAAGTTTAATAGCTGCAATATAACAGAAAGATCTACTTTAAAAAAAATTAAACAGGAAGGCTTTTATTAAATAAAACAAAGAATGAAAGTTTGTCATGAACATTCTCAATCCACGACATATTTGCAGGTTGATCCTAATTTCGAAGGCCTGGTGAAAGCAATCTGGAAAGAAGGCTTCAATCAGGAAGAAACTACTCAAAAAATATAGTATAAAAAAAACCCAGGATGGAATAAGACTTGTTATATATGTCTATATTTTGCTACTTATGATAGAAGTCATCTTCTCATGTTTGGTCGCAATCGGAAAATAGACAAAAGTTGTGATAAAAAAATGATGCTAAAAAATCTTACAGTTTCTTTGGCAGCAGCCATTGCAAGAAATCCAGCACCCATTTCCACCTCTTGCAACCCAACAACAACTAATCCAACCTCTGATGCTGCACTACCCAACCATGATATGAGCGAATCATGAGATGCCCTTTCCTGTCCAACATTCCAAGTTCCAGCCAAAATTTTAAGATTTTCATATCTTGTATAGGATAACTCCTTATTGGCCAACTCCATTCGCAAGATATCATCTAGAGGTCCAGGAGATGTCAGGTTCCATCCACGAATCCCACCATGATGAGCAAGCGTGAAGATATACGAACTCCCAACAGCCATATTTATAACTGGACTGCTATGTGCAACCCATGATCCAAGCAAATTTCCCTCAAGATCCAAAACCTGAACAATGCCGCTCACATAGCCCACCCACAACCGTGTTCCAAATGCACAAATGCACTGAACAGAAGAAGAATTATGCTGAACCTCTTGTAACCGATTCCCGTTTCCATCCCACTGAATAAGCAAGCCATTTGTGCATCCACTCCAGATCATTCCATCCATTGCTAATGTCAACGCTTTTGTTCTCCTATTGTCTTCCCCAAATGTTCCCTTGACTGCAGCTCTGCGAACAGCATCAGCTGCTCCCATCAGGGCATTCCGAGAACGCTGCAAAAAGCTAACAGAGCCTGATTTTTCCTTCTTCGATGTGGAAACGAATTTTATTTTCATCTCATCCTCTCCATATGAATCCTGTACTGATTGTGCCTCAATTTTCTCCACCCGAGTCTCGACCTGGCCATCTATGCCAAACACTTTCAAAAGATCCCTTGTCCGAGCATCCCTGTGGCATTGTACAGATCTAATTAAGAAGATTATGACATGATGAAGAAACAAAACAATTTACCTAAAATTGTGAGTTAATAGAGATATTGACCCACATAAAAAGAGATACGCAAAAAATCTGCATTTTTTAACAATCAAAAACTAAAAGAAAACTCGTGAAAGACATACCAGAGTGCGAACGATAAGCTAGCAGCAGTCCATACTTTGGACTTCGAATTATCAGATAACATATATCTCACATCTAGAGCAGGCAAGTTGCACACACCACCCACAGTGACCTGGCTCCTTAGGTCAATATATGCCCTCTCAACTAATAAAGCAGCCATATGTCTTTCTTCCATTGGCAGAGAGAGGGATTTTTCAATGGCATCCCAAGGCCAGGCCTTTATAACCCCACCTTCAGAACCTGACCATATTTCACCTGGACATACACAAATTACAAACAACAGCATGATATGCATCAGAACGACTTGCATCACAATCAAAATATTAAAGCTGCAAGTTTTGAATGAGACCGACAGAGAAGATTCTCTCTTTTTATCCTTTTTTTTTGAAAAAACAGAATTCAGCTAACAAAAGATGCAGAAATATGGGAAAATCATACATATGGGAAACTTACTAAATCTAATAAACCAGATGTGAACCAAAATTCCAGTACTGTTTTAACAATGATGGGTTGAGAAGTAGATAAAAATGCTAATTTCACTCCAAAGAATGCATAAGGAATGGTCATGTTGTCATACTTCACCAATGACCATAACCTTAAAGTAACACTCCTGAACATCCGGAAACATCATAAGTTGCCATTTGTTTCCTACCTCACTTTCACTTATATTTATGTTAAGAGAAAAAAAAAATAGAATGCTTGATAGAGGAGGAAAAGCAATGCTTTTCGAATGTTGATTCATAGAATGATTACCATACGAAGTGATGACCATGGAGAGCACAGGAGACCTGATGTGCGCCTGCCACGAAAGCCCTTCTCTAAACTGAGCAGCATTCCCTTCATCCTGCGGAGAAGTTTGGACCGTGGGCTGCTCCATCCTCCACGACCGAATCTTCCCATCCTTGTGCCCGCTCCAAATCAACCCGGTTGCGGTATCCACCGCCAAACACATGGTGGGAGACGTGTGGCAGGACTCCCGGAACGGCGCGCTCTCCTCGTCCCCCCTCCTTGGGGGCCCCGCCGCACCCCACCCGTCGAACACGTTGTCCAGACTCCACACCCGGATGCCGGACTCGGCGCCGGCCCAGAGCTGGCCGCAGCCGCAGGCAATGGTGCGGAGGAAGGAGCCGGCCTGGGTCTCCCGGAGGGGGTGGGGGCGGAGCTCGATGGCGGGGGGGCGGCCCGGGTGCATGGGGGCACGGAGGGGGACGCGGAAGATGCCGTTGCCTCCGCCGCCGCCCATGAATTCCGGCAAGGTGCCGGGGGCGCCGCCGTACTCGGACATGGCGCGCTCGAGGGTGAGGGAGCCGTCGCTGCCGGAGAGGGAACTGCCGCCGCCGGAGCCGAAGGGGTTGCTAAAGGAGCCGCCGCCGGTGACGAGGCCGTCGTGGTGGTGGTGGTGGTGGTGGTGGGAGGGTGGGAGAGGGGGGTGGTGGGAGTGGTGAGGGGCGAAGCGAACGTCGTCGACGGAGTTGGAGTGGTGGTGGTGGGGTAAGGAGGGGAGCGGGGAGGAGTGGAGGTGGTAGTGGGGGTAGGAGAGGGAGCGGGGGGCGTCGGGCGCGGAGTCGAGGAAGGGGTTGGAGGCGTGGTGGTCTTCGAGGCTGTGGTTGCAGAGAGGGAGGAGTACGTTGCGGCGGGCGGAGGAGACGATGGCGGCGTCCTTGCCGAGGGGCTGACTGTAGCTAATGCCTTTTCGCTGCAGCGGGTGGCCCGTCGTCGCCATCTTCGTCACGGCGTCGGCAGCGTCCTCGTCTTCCACCCCTCGCTCTTCCATCTCTTCTTCTTCTTTTATTCTTTCTTCCCGTTTTCTTGTTGTTCTTGAATTCTTGGTGTATTTGATTGTTGACGATTTCTTCTTTTCTTTTGCTAAATGTTTTGGGTTTGGAATTTGGGAGGGGGCAGAGGGGATCCACGGGAGGAGGAAGGCGTCAGCGAAAGCGAACGGAGGGAGAGGGAGGTGGGGATAGAAGGGAGGAGAGGGAAGTGGAGAGCCACGAAGAGAAACGGGGAAAAGAGGAGCGGAGGGTGACGCCGAGGATGAGGGCGACTTTCACGGGGGAGTGGATCGGCGAGAGCCAGGTGGGAGGGTGGCCATTTTTATGTGGCCTTCGGACGCTTTCCCGGTGCCGTCTCTGCTTGTTCGTTACTTTCCGGTTTTTAGTTTTTTTTTTTTTTTTGAAAAAAAACCAGAAACTGGTACAGCACAGATGGCTATTAATTCTTTTTCAAAATTTTAAATTAATAATTGATTTTTAAAAATAGAAATCAGAAAATATAGTTTTGATTTTTTAAAAAAAACAAAAACAGGTAACATTCTCTCACCACCACTGCTGAGCATAGGCTATTATGGCCAAGGCATGTTGAATTTATTAGTTATCATCAATGCCTATTGTTATGGGGGAACTCAGCCACCATGCCCCACGTGACCGGCACGCGCGCCCAAGAAGACTACAGCTGCCCCTTGATCCAGTAACCCGACCCCGAGTCGGATATCTTCGGCTTCGCAGCCCGACCCCGAGTCGGCTACCCCTTGATCCAGCAGTCCGACCCCGAGTCGGATATCTTCGGCTTCGCAGCCCGACCCCGAGTCGGCTGCCCCTTGATCCAGCAGTCCGACCCCGAGTCGGCAATCTCTCGACAACGACAGGCTGTTCCCCTGAAGCACGCCGCGACCCTCTGCTCCACTACTCCCTGCAACGGTCGTATCCGGCGCTGCTCCACGATCTCCTGTAACAGCCGTACAAAGCGGAGCTCCACTACGCCCTGTCATGGCCGTACCCAGCGCTACCCCACGACGCCCTGTAACGGCCATGTCAGTGGCAACTCCATCGTGCCACACGATGACCAACCCCCCAGAAGGACCCCCCAGCCTGGTATATATGCGGCTGGGGGGAGAAGGGGGGAGGTAAGCAAGAACTTCCAGTGCATTCTCTTACTTGCTACTATTATCTCTCCTTCTCCTCCAATCTCCTCTGACTTGATCGTCGGAGGGCCCCCACTACCCCAGTGGTGGTGCGAGGCTTGCTTGCAGGTTTCCCGGTGGAAAGTGGAGCGCAATCAACACCAACCAAGGCAACCCAAACGGAACCCCGTTCACACCGCTGTGCCAATCGTTCTCGGTTTGGACCACCAGCAACAGTTGGCGCTAGAGGAAGGGCCCGAATCTCAGAGCGATCGTAATGGCACGGCGAGGTGGTCGTGGAGCTTCCAATGCCTCCGGTCGCGGGGCCTCTCGCGCCTCCGGCCGGGAGGCCGCTGCGTCTCCAACACATTCTCAGCAACACTCCACCGTTCCACCCCCCATTCAGATGGTCGAAGCCGCTCAGTTCGACCAGTTAGCCCAGCAGGTTCGCACCCTCGCGGAGGCAGTGCAGAACCTGCAGGGTGTGATGTCTCGGGCACCGCAGCGGGCCCAGGAGCCGCTGCTCCCTGAGCGCTCACCTGTCCTCCTCAACCCGCGCTCCTTCCTCTCCCATGGGGAGGAGCGCCGGCGCGAGGAAGATTCTCGAGCACGGTCCATTCTGCCGGGACCTTCCCATCGGAGCTGCGCGGGGTACGAGAGGCGGGCCCGGGCACGTTCCCAGACCCCCCAGTCCTCAAGGAACCCGCGCTCCAGTCGGTCCCCCTCTCGGTGCTCCTTGTCTCCCACCCATCGGTCGCGCTCCCTGGACCGGCGGGTGGACGATCTCCACCGACAACTCCAAGTCCTGAAGGGCCACTCCAAAGATCCCTTCGCCGACTTGGAGATCTCCTCCCAGCCGGCGCTTGCCTCGAGGATCCTGCGGACCCCGAATCCGCCGGGGTTTAAAATGCCGGCGATCGAGCCCTATGACGGGGCGGCGGACCCGCGGGATCACGTCGAGAGTTTCAGGACCCTTATGCTCCTCCACGGAGCATCAGATCCTCTCCTCTGCAAGGCCTTCCCGGCGACCCTCCGTGGCCCGGCAAGGGCGTGGTTCGCCGGCTTGGAGGCTAACTCGATCCAGTCCTTCGACCAGTTTACTCGCCTCTTCATCACCCATTTCGCCGTCAGTAGCCGGCGGCGACTGGTCTCCGACTCCCTCTTTGATGTCCGGCAAAACGAGGGAGAAAGCTTGCAGGATTATCTTACCCGCTTCAACAAGGCTACGCTGGAAGTCCAGAACCTGAGCCAGGAAGTGGCTCTTTCAGCCCTGAAGCGTGGCTTCCGAAAGGGCAGACTCACCTTCTCCCTGGACAAACGCCTGCCGCGGAGCTTCCCGGAGCTGTTGTCCCGGGCGAACCAGTATGCGGACGCCGAGGAGGCGGCCGCCCACCGGAGCAAGGAGGCCGCCGAGATCCCTCCAAAGCTCGGGAAGAAAAGGCGAAAAGAGGCACGCCAGAGGAGGAGCCCGACGCCTCAACGTCGGCGCAGAAGCCTGTCGCCGGCGAGGAACCACGGCGCCCTACGCCCTCGTTCTCCGCCCCGACGTTTCAACCGGTACACTCCTCTCCTGACTCCCCGGGCCCAGATCCTCATGAAAATCAAGGGGCGGGAGGACCTCCCGGTTCCGAGACAGATGAAGAAGATCCCTGGGAGGAGGCCCTCTCGGGCGTACTGTGAGTACCACCGGGACCACGGCCACGACACCGAAGACTGCTTCCAGCTTCGGGATGAGATCGAGGCTCTCATCCGCCGAGGGCGTCTCGGTCGATATGTGAACGACCGACGTCCCCCCGCAGACTCGCGTCCGGCCGACCCGGCCCCTCCGGAGCCTCGGGAGCAGAATCGACCCGTCGCGGGCGTGATCCATACTATCACAGGGGGCTGCCCCCGGCCCGAGAGGAATGCAGGGGGCTCGACTGAAGCATCAGGGGCAGCCGTCGCAAAGAGGCAGAGGGTCGGTAATGTAATCACTTTTTGTGATGAAGATGTAAAGGGGGTTCAGACCCCCCACGATGACGCCATGGTGATCTCCCTCACTATGGCAAACAATGATGTAAGGCGTGTTCTTGTGGATAGTGGAAGCTCAGCTGATATTTTGTTTTACGAGGCCTTCCAAAAGATGAGCTTGTCCAGACAATTGTTGCACAAAACATCCACCCCCCTCATAGGATTCACTGGTGACGCTGTCTCGGCCGAAGGTGTCGTTGAGCTGCCTGTGACTGCGGGCGTTGCACCCGCAGAAGCCACGGTGCGGCTCGGGTTCTTGGTCGTCCGTGTTCCCTCGGCCTACAACGCTATCCTCGGACGACCCGGACTGAACGCCCTTCGCGCGGTGGTCTCTACGTACCACTTGCTCATGCGTTTCCCCACGGCGGCCGGGATTGGAGAGGTCCGAGGTGACCAACCGACCGCAAGGCAATGTTTCCTAGCAACTCTCAAAGGGAAGAAGCCCGTAGAAGCCTTAAGCGTCGAGTCCCTCGATGCCAGAGACGAGGTGGCCTTGCGGCACGGGGAGCCGGCCGAAGGTATGATCGAAGTTCCCCTCGAGGAAGGTCGCCCGGACCGGACGGTCCGGGTCGGCACCAATCTCGACCCGGGAGCTCGGGCTCGGTTGGTGGAATTCCTCCGAGCCAACGCCGATGTATTTGCCTGGTCGGCGGCCGATGTACCTGGGATCGACCCGGAGGTCATTTCTCACGCCCTCAACGTCGACCCAACCCACCGACCAGTAAAGCAGAAGAAGAGACACTGTGCCCCGGATCGGATCCGAGTGGTCGATCAGGAGGTAGACAAGCTCTTGGAGGCAGGATTCATAAGGGAGGTCAGCTACCCCGAATGGCTGGCAAATGTCGTACTTGTCCGGAAGGCGAGCGGAAAGTGGAGGATGTGCGTCGACTACACCGACCTGAACAAGGCATGCCCCAAGGATAGCTTTCCGCTTCCGCGGATAGACCAACTGGTCGACGCGACTTCCGGATATCAGCTGCTGTCTTTCATGGACGCCTTCTCCGGCTACAACCAGATAATGATGGCTCCACAGGACGAGGAGAAAACTGCCTTTATAACAGACCGGGGGCTGTACTGTTACAAGGTAATGCCCTTCGGTCTGAAAAATCCTGGCGCCACTTACCAGCGCCTCGTCAACAAAATCTTCAAAGAGCAAATCGGCCGGAACATGGAGGTGTACGTGGACGATATGCTGGTGAAGAGCCGCCATGCAGACCAGCACATCGCGGATCTGGAGGAGACTTTCGCCACCTTGCGGAAGTTTTGCATGAAGCTGAACCCAGCGAAGTGCGCCTTTGGCGCTTCGGCCGGGAGGTTCCTCGGTTTCATTGTCAACCAGCGGGGGATCGAAGCCAACCCGGACAAAATCAAGGCCATCCAAGATATATCCCCTCCGGCCAAAGTGAAGGAGGTTCAGGAGCTCGCTGGGAGGGTCGCCGCGCTCGGACGATTTGTGGCAAAATCGGCCGAACGCTGCCAACCTTTCTTCAAGGTGTTGAAACGCCCGAAAGACTTCCTCTGGACGGCCGAATGTCAAGCAGCATTCGACCAGCTCAAGGAATACTTGGCGTCTCCTCCTCTGCTGTCCAAGCCGCAAGAAGGGGAGATGCTCTACCTCTATCTGGCGGTCTCCCCAACCGCAGTCAGTGCGGTACTGGTTCGGGAAGAGGCAAAGCTCCAGAAGCCTGTGTACTACATCAGCCGGGTCCTACGGGATGCCGAGACGCGGTATACGAAGGCTGAAAAGATCGCCTTCGCGCTGCTGACCGCGACCAGGAGGCTTCGCCCCTATTTCCAGGCCCATTCTGTCACCCTCTTGACCGATCAACCGCTGCGGCAGATCCTCAGCAATCCTGAGAATGCGGGACGGCTGGTGAAGTGGGCAGTAGAACTTGGTGAGTTCGACATCCGCTACCGGCCCCGACCCGCCATCAAGGCCCAGGCGCTCGCGGATTTCCTCGCTGAGTGCACGGTGCAGGAGGCGGAACCTAGGTCGCCGGAAATACCCAGCCTCGACCTTCCGATTTGGACGCTTCACATCGATGGGTCGTCGAACCCCGAAGGTGGAGGGGCCGGGCTGGTCCTCACCAGCCCTGATGGAGTGATAGCCGAGTATGCCTTGAGGTTCGGATTTCCAGTGACCAACAACGAGGCGGAGTACGATGCCCTAGTCACGGGACTCAAACTCACCAAGGAGCTCGGCATCCGGCGCCTGAAGGTCTTCACCGACTCCCAGCTGGTGGTCGGGCAGGTCCGTGGGGAGTTCGAAGCCCGGAACCCGACCATGCAGAATTACGTCCGGAAGGTGCAAGCACTCATTCCCGACCTCGGCAGTGTCGACATCCAGCAGGTCCCAAGAAGTGAAAATGCCAGGGCCGACAGGTTGTCCCGCTTAGTGAGCGCAGACGCGCACAACTTGTCGAGGGCGATCTACCTGGAGACCCTGGATGCCCCGAGCATCGGCGAGGCTGGAGCGGTGATGGCGATTGATCCGGAGCCGTCTTGGATGGACCCGCTTGTCGCCTACCTCGCCGAAGGGATCCTCCCTGAAGACGAAGATCAAGCTCGGCGACTTGTTATGAAGTCCGCCCACTACGTACTCTATGAAGGGAGGCTGTATCGGACCTCGTTCACCGCCCCCCTCTTAAAGTGCCTCCGCCCCTCGGAAGCGGCCTACGTCCTCGGCGAAGTCCACGAAGGCGTTTGCGGATCACACTTGGGGGCTAGGTCCTTGGCGCACAAGATCATGAGGCAAGGCTATTATTGGCCTACCTTGTTGGAGGACTCAAAGGATCATGTACGGAAATGCGACGCCTGCCAGCGCCACGCCAACGTCCAGAGAGTCCCTTCTGTCCCCTTGGCACCAATCACTGCACCCTGGCCCTTCGCCCAGTGGGGAATGGATATCCTCGGACCATTCCCCGTCGCTTCAGCTCAGCGGAAATTTTTGATTGTTGCAATCGACTACTTCACCAAGTGGGTGGAGGCAGAGCCGCTGGCCACTATCACGGAGGCGCAAGTCCGGAAGTTCGTGAAGAAGAACATCATTGTCCGATTTGGGGTACCTCGGGTCCTCATCTCGGATAATGGCCGACAGTTCGACAACAAGCATTTCCGTGACTTCTGCGAGGAGTTCGGGATCGAGCATCGGTTCACATCTGTGTCGCATCCCCAAACCAACGGCGAGGCCGAGGTCACAAATCGGACAATCCTCCAAGGAATCAAAGCGCGAATCGGTCGGACGGGGCAAGCTTGGGTCGAAGAACTCGAGAATGTCCTTTGGGCGTATCGGACCACGCATCGGACCCCTACCGGGGAGACGCCTTTCAGCCTAACCTATGGCACGGAAGCCGTTGTCCCCGTGGAGCTCGGACTTCCCTCACCTCGGGTGGCCGCGCACCGACCCGAAGCCAATTCGGAGCAACTCCGAGGGAACCTGGATCTCTTGGAAGAAGCGAGGAAAATGGCGCAGGTTCGGATGGCGATGTATCAGCGGAGGGTGGCCCGATATTACAACTCCAAGGTCCGACCGAAGCTTTTCAGAATCGGAGATCTGGTGCTAAGGCGAGCTAAAGCGTCTCAACCTGCGGAAGGTGGGAAGCTAGCGCCAAATTGGGAAGGCCCGTATAGGGTTCGCTGGGTAAACCGACCTGGCTCCTACCAGTTGGAGGCCCTAGATGGTCGAGAAATTCCAAGGAGCTGGAATTCCGCTAACCTGCGGATGTATTACCAGTAGAACGACGATGCCAGAAAGACAGTTCAAAAATGTATAACACTTTTCATTTCAATAATTTCTGGTTACAACGGCGAGCTCGTGTGATTACAAGGAATTCCCAGAGGAGAATTAGGGTGTAAAGAAAGTAAAGAAGAGGTGGAGACTCCGAGGAGCTGGCGATCTGGGATCCCGAAACCTCCATCCGAAGCGGCTGCAATCCCACCGGAAGTGGGTGCTTCCAACCGGAGGCGCCATCGACGTCTCGCGAAAAAGACGAAGAGCCAGCGCGGATGAAGAAGAAGTGGACGAAGGAGAAGTCCACACCGCTCCTACCCAGAGGCGCCATCCACGAAAAAGACGAGGAGCCGCCGCAGACGAAGCTCCCGCTGCCTCCAGGGGAACGCCACCTCCAAGGGATATTCCGGTCCTCCCCAGTGTTAGGGGAGAGAAGGAATACAAGGGAGAAGAGCATATGGAGGCGCGGTCCCGGATCAAGCGCCTGGTGCGGAGCTCAATCGGGAGGCCGAACTTCAAGGAGGGGAGACGTGATCCCGGATGAAACGCCTAGAGCGGAGTTCCGCCGGGGAGAACCTCCTTGTTGATCCCAGATGAAACGGCTAGTTGGCGGAAGTCGCGAAGGGCGCGCCTCCCGTTCCTTCGATAGGGGTCTCTCAACCATGCGCCGGAGAGGAGGCCCACGATCCATGGCAACCTGAATAGCTCCGGCTTGGCAGGCTCCATCGCACCTGCACCTATATTTATAGCCAAACTGCGGCCCCCCGGTCGTTCCGATGCGGGTGGCTCCAATAAATGCGGGCGCATTGAATCCGGAGCCGATCCGGCTCTCGAGGCGTATCTTCCCGCGATTTCCTAAGCGTCATTTTTCTTAATCGCATTCTTTGTGCAGGACACTCCGGGTGGCCTGTACCCCTAGGTCCACGTATCTCCGCTCGCGCCCCAGGCCGCATCCGCCTCGAAGAACGCGTGTATCGCAGCCGCTTAACTGACACTCCTCGCAAGCAGCAACTGGCGATCCGATTTCTCAGGTAACCCCTTAATTAGCATTTAATGCCCATCTAGTGTTCCCCAGGCGACGCTTGGAGAGGAGGAGAAACACGATCGCAGCTGGCCATGGAGAAATCCCGTCGGGCGGCAAGCGACAGGCGCACGACCAGCGAGCGGAATTTCTCGAGGCTCGGCCCTCGGATGCCAGGCTAACCCGATGATCATCCCGAGAGCAGACTAGCCTGAAGCCCCGACCGGTCGCCTCGGCTTGCGCCAGCCTTGGCCGACCAACGAGCGGAATTTCCCGAGGCTCGGCCCTCGGATGCCAGGCTAACCCGATGATCATCCCGGGAGCAGACTAGCCTGAAGCCCCGACCGGTCGCCTCGGCTTGCGCCAGCTTTGGCCGACCAACGAGCGGAATTTCCCGAGGCTCGGCCCTCGGATGCCAGGCTAACCCGATGATCATCCTGGGAGCAGACTAGCCTGAAGCCCCGACCGGTCGCCTCGGCTTGCGCCAGCCTTGGCCGACCAACGAGCGGAATTTCCCGAGGCTCGGCCCTCGGATGCCAGGCTAACCCGATGATCATCCCGGGAGCAGACTAGCCTGAAGCCCCGACCGGTCGCCTCGGCTTGCGCCAGCCTTGTCCGACCAACGAGCGGAATTTTCCGAGGCTCGGCCTTCGGATGCCAGGCTAACCCGATGATCATCCCGGGAGCAGACTAGCCTGAAGCCCCGACCGGTCGCCTCGGCTTGCGCCCGCCTTGGCCGACCAACGAGCGGAATTTCCCGAGGCTCGGCCCTCGGATGCCAGGCTAACCCGATGATCATCCCGGGAGCAGACTAGCCTGAAGCCCCGACCGGTCGCCTCGGCTTGCGCCAGCCTTGGCCGACCAACGAGCGGAATCTCCCGAGGCTCGGCCCTCGGATGCCAGGCTAACCCGATGATCATCCCGGGAGCAGACTAGCCTGAAGCCCCGACCGGTCGCCTCGGCTTGCGCCAGCCTTGGCCGACCAACGAGCGGAATCTCCCGAGGCTCGGCCCTCGGATGCCAGGCTAACCCGATGATCATCCCGGGAGCAGACTAGCCTGAAGCCCCGACCGGTCGCCTTGGCTAGCGCCAGCCTTGGCCGACCAACAAGCGGAATTTCCTGAGGCCTAACCCTCGGATGCCTGGCTTAGCGCCGGAAGAATTTTCTGAGGCCTAACCCTCGGATGCCTGGCTTAGCGCCGGAAGAATTTCCTGAGGCCTAACCCTCGGATGCCTGGCTTAGCGCCGGAAGAATTTCCTGAGGCCTAACCCTCGGACGCCTGGCGTAGTGCCGGAAGAATTTCCTGAGGCCTAACCCTCAGATACCTGGCCTAGCGCCAGAAGAATTTCAAAAGTCGGGAGTCAGCGAGACGCTACCAAGAGTTAAAAAGAAGAAGGACGAAAGTGAAATGAAGAAACTCTATTTGCATTAACTTTCATTGTTTCAGGGCCGAGACCCATACAACTTGGCAAAACGCCAACACACGAAGAAAAGAACAAAAATACAGAAGGTCAGCTTGGAGGAACCCCCGGGTCGGGAACGCCGGGCACGTCCGCAGGGGGTAGGGAGACGGTTGGAGAATCAGCAGGCGATGGCGCCGGAGGGGAGTCGAGAAGGGAGATCCCACTCAGGTCAATTTCGGGGTACTTAGCCGACACCCTTGCCAGGCCTTCCTCGAAGCCTAAGACAAAGGAGTCGGACCCCGCGTCCGACATGTCACGGACGAACTCGTCAGACTGACGATAGGCCTGTACCGCCTCCGACATATCACGGGTGAACTCGGCGGACTGACGATAAGCCTGTACCGCCTGACGCCCGATCTCCGCACTCTTCTCGGCCAGCGCCGCCTCTGCCCGCTCCATAATCTGAGCCTTCGCCTCCAAGACCTTCGCCACAATCCGGTCATCCGCCTCGGAGGAGACCCTCAGCAGATCAGCCTGAGCCTCCTTGTGCTTCGCCTCGGCGGCAATGCGAGCAGCCTCAGCCTCCTCCAGGCGCGAATGAAGCTCCTGGTCGCTCGCGCGGAACTTCTCCAAGGCCGACTCCAATTCGCCCAGCTTGGCTTCAAGAGACCGGGTTCGGTTGCGGGCGTTGTCGGCTGACCGCTGGGCCTTCTCCCACCTCTCCCGGTAGTCGGCAGCCTTCCGGGACTGCTTCTCGGCCCGCTCCTCCGCCTTCTTGATCTCGCCCTCGAGACCCGAGGCAACCTTGAGTTGCTCCTGAGCCTCCAACAGTTGCTTCTCGAGGGTGGCGAAGCCGAGTGCCCGCTCTTCGGCCACCTGGAGCCTCGTCTCGAGGTCCCTGGTCGTCCTCCCCGCCGCAGCCTGACCTCCCTCCTCTACTGCCTTCAGTTGGCTCTCGGCCCTCGCCAGAAGCCTCGCCTGTTCCTCGTAGCACTCCTCCAGGCGGATCATGTACTGGGCAAGCTAAGAGATAGGAAAAACGAGGGCGTCAGGCGGGGATCAACAGAGCCTATAAATGATAAAAGTGACCAAAAGAGCACTCACCGACATGAGACAGATGCAGCTGGCAGCCCCAACGTCAGGGACCCTCATCTCCCGGACCCGCCTGCGGTCCTTCTCCAGCAGCACCGTCTCGATGAGGTTTCGGGCGCCGGCGAAAGTGAAGGCCGACCCCGACTTCTCCCCGGAGTCGGACGGTGGTTCTACAGCCTTACCCTTACCCATCGCTTGGGGAAGAGTCATGCTGACCATGCTCGGGGCGGGGACCGCCCCTGGAATTGACAGGGTCCCGCTCGGCCGGGGCCTCGGCGCGTCCCTCCTCGTATCGTCCGGAGCCGACCGAGTCGAAGGCTGGGCTGGGGACCGATCACGTCCGACCCGTCCATCTCGGGCGCGCCCGAGTGATGCCTCCGGAGAAACGGTAGTCTCGGCATCGGAGGGTTGATACAGCGTCAACTCCCGGTCCGCGCCCGCGGCGTCCCCCTGATCGGTGGGTCCGGACCCGTCTGTCGGCGTCGGAGTCGCCTGCCGGCGGGACTTCTTCGCCGGTGGGGCCCCGCTCGGAGGAGCTCGTTTCTTCCTCCGGACTGCTTCCAGTAGGGACGTCCTACCAACAGCCGTTGCCTTGTCCGACCGCATGACGTCGTCGATCTCTGCAAAAAGGACGAGGTGGTCGGAGGTTGAGAAACTGAAGGAAAGAACGAGACGAAAGAAGAGAAAAGAGCTAAAAAGAAATGGTGGCGGGCTCACGGTCAGCGGGGACCGAGCTCAGACCGACGTTCACCAAGGTATCCTCGGAAATAAGGCGAGCCACCGGGAGGAGCCGGCCCTCGGCAACCAACTCCTTCAAGACGGCGACGCCATCGGATTCCTCCCTCGACAACCTCGATAGGCCAATCGGGGACTTCATCGGCGTCTCCCAGGTTGCCCTGATTCCCCAAGAGGGATCTGCGTCAACGAAAAAGAAGCGCCCCTTCCAGCCGTGAATGGAGGTAGGAGCCTCCTTGACGAGGCCGCACCTCCGCCGCGCCGCAAAGCACCACCACCCTTTATCCTGGGGGTGGCCGCTCAGGCCGTAGCATTCCCAAAAGACATTCAGGGTGGCGGGAACCTCGTGCATGCGGCAGAGAACCTGAAAGGCCGTCAGGGCGCGCCATGAGTTCGGCACCAGTTGCGTCGGCGCCACTCTTAAACCCCGAAGCACCTGAACGACTAAGTCCGAGGGGGGAAAGCGGAACCCGGCCTGAAGAATGCCCTCGTTGATGGCAACCTTCCCTGGAGGAGGATGGGACATCCTCTCCTCAGGCCCCGGGAGTGTAACATTGCAGGCCTCGGGAAGGTGGTATCGAGCCACGAACCTATCTAGGTCTTCGGCGACCAACTCCGACTTAATGCGGTCTGCTCTCACTTCGCCCATCCCTAATGGCCAGTGAATCTACGGTCAGGACAGGGTCAAGAAGGGGGAAAGGACCGGAACGACTGGAGTACACTAATACAAAAGGAGAGTATGGAGAGCCCTAAATTAAAGAATGGGGCAACTCACCGGAAGAGAAGGAAGAACGGCTCCGAGAGCGTCAAAGGAGGAGCAAGCGAACAGTCCGACGGCGATGACGGCAGCGCAAAGGAGAAACTCGAAGATGTCTGTAAAGAGAAAGGCGGACGGAGGAGGACCCCCGGTTAAATAGGCGGAAAGGTGGGTGACGCCTCGGTGACGCCAGAGGACGCCTAGCTGCCGAAGGGTCGCTCGCGCCCCAAAGGCGAATCGACGCCATTAAGGAAGGATGTCCGCCGAAATCCTCAGACTGCCAGGTCAGCAACAACCGCCATACGCCATAAAGAAGACGGGGAGCTCGAAGCGCGCGCGCCTCTCCGAGGGATGGCGGCAATCTCGAAGCATCACTTCCTTCACCCGTTCCCCTTCTGGTTCCAGGCTCGGAAGTGGGGGGCTACTGTTACGGGGGAACTCAGCCACCATGCCCCACGTGACCGGCACGCGCGTCCAAGAAGACTACAGCTGCCCCTTGATCCAGTAACCCGACCCCGAGTCGGATATCTTCGGCTTCGCAGC